>NW_022990398.1:542500-820000 GCF_902827175.1 Gymnodraco acuticeps
GTAACCAAAAAAAAAAATCAATTTGTAAAATAACAAAGGCTTTCAAATCCTATGTTCTGTTGGCCACTGAGTTGCATGCCGACGATAATGTGTGCAATAACACCTCAAAATGTCCACCCACTGTACAGGCGGGGGGCTGAATGTCTGTCCTCCCCCGCCTGTAACCACCACTCTCTATTTCATGAGATCATTTGGTGAAGGTGATTATATATGCAGTTAGACGTAGACAATGGAGAAGTGAAGCAAGAGGAAATGAAGGAGATGTCAGAATGGCCGGTGCTCTAACTGGCTCGCGAGAAAATCTCCGTGCAACACGATAACTTTCATTAACGGCCCGTCCACACAGCGGCGTGCGTTGACGCTTGTCGGCGGGCGTGTCTGAAACTCGACCAACAACCAATCACATGAATCTCCCGCCCCTGACACACAAGCAGCGGTTTGACAGGCTAGAGCTTGTACTGGCATATGATTCGATTGGCTGACGCTTCTGCCGAGGCGTCAAAAGTTGAACATTGCTCAACTTTTGCAGCGAGCCACGCCAGCAAAGCTCCACGTCGCTTCCCACGATGCAGTTCGGCGAAAAGTGACGTCACCCCATTCAAAGTGAATGGTGATCAAAAATGTGCTGCCGCTGTCGCTTTGTGATTTCGCTGACGAACCATGCATGGTACAGTTAACAGTCGACAAAAGGGTGCTAACTTGCATGTCAATGAAATCGTCTCTTTAAAACACTTTGCAGGAGCAGATGACAACAGTATTGACATCGCTTTAGAAAAACTGCGCTCGAGTCTATCTGTCTTCACTGATAGCCTGAGCTAAAGGACAGCACTGGTAAAACCACAGATCAGTCATATCATATGTCCAGAGCTGCAACAGCATGTATTAAACTGTGACTCTAACACATTAGTTCAAATGCAACACAGGAGTCTATGATTGTCTTGTGCTGCTGCCACAATGAGAGCTGAATATTGAATGGAAAAAGTCATTTGTCAGTGAAATGCCATGTGAAAAGCTCTTTCTCAAATATATGCGGAGCAAAACGATTAAGTCTGGTTTGAGTTAAAGAAAAGTGCTTCCTGTGTTATTTAGTATATCTTGCAGTAAAGCAATGTAACCTGTGGTGTCCGGTGTCAGTAATTCAAGCCGGCGGCGACCACACATGCTCGGTGGTCGCTGCAGACCATTGCTAACTGTGCACTTTCCCTGCGTCCTTGCCACTATGCATCTTTAATGTCCTGTAACTGAAAACCATCAGCTCTGTCATTCTCCAATCCTGCCACTTTAGAGGCATCCGTGTCTCACACCGAGGGGAGGAAATCTCTCCGTATTGATCTGCTCAAATGGCTAAAGCAGATATGTTAAAGCAGACAGTGTGTAAAGGAAGCTATAGTGCTCACTTTGTTCCTTTTTACTTAAACACGCTATAATGTATACATGTCTGTTTGCTTTTAAGGCTGCACACATAAGCTATGAATCTCTTCTGATAAGCCACTGCAGAGGAAGCTCCAGAAGACAGGCATTGATTTCAAGCAAATCTGTCCTGACATCTCCTCTTTCTGGTTCGCTATACCGTTCCACAGCTAATGAGCAGCCGTCTTTATTCCCCGCCGAGTGAGACGTTATTTTTCCTGTCTTGTGTCAGGAAAACACCGGCGATTCATTACCAGGGAGAAGAGACGGAGGAGGGGGAAAAAAGGAGTATGATGTTTAAGCCTGAGCTTTAAGACAGACAACGATGTCCTCTAATCCCTTCTGAGCAGCCGTAAACCATCCGTTATCGCTCGTTAGAATTGTGCATCCCTTAAATACATTAACTTAGGCCCTAATGCTGGGCCCTTTTGTAGGACACAGCAGCTTCTCACTGCAGCCAGCCACTAGGCTAAGAGGTAGGAAACATGCTAATTGCCGTCACTTCATTGGGTAACAAGTGTGTGTTTTCTAATGTGTGCACAGCACGACAATCAAGTTATCCTGAAAAGCTCTTGAGGAAATTCCGCGCTTTCCCTCATTCATGTGTCAGAGGCGAAATCTGATGATAAAATCAGACATGAACACACACATTGACAGCCACTCAATCATCTATGCGTGCCTATGATTGTATATTCATATCTTGTTCTTTGTAGCTATCAGCATATAGGTGATGAAGAGAGGCATCACCTTGCTTTTCGTATAGCATTTGAGAATCAGAGCTACAGCCACACTCCACTCACCACTGTACTTTACAGTCAATCTAAAGTGTGCACCACTGGCCTTTAAAGGTACGGACACACCAACCCCATTATCGGCGGTGGTGGGATCACTCTGATTGGCTGTTCAGCTAGCGAATTAGTGCATGAGAAGCAAAATGGAAGTGAAGGACCCAAACAAACTATTAAGAAGGCACATTTTCATTTAACTCCAACTCTCGACACAGGTTCGGGAAAACCCCATGAGCTTCTCGCTGTAGAGTGGAAATGGAACGCACACGCTATTTGTTGTTTGTTTATATCACGCAGTCTGTTCTTCTTCTCTCTGTGTATCACGCAGTCTGTTCTTCTTCTCTCTGTGTATCACGCAGTCTGTTCTTCTTCTCTCGGTTATCACGCAGTCTGTTCTTCTTCTCTCTGTGTATCACGCAGTCTGTTCTTCTTCTCTCTGTGTATCACGCAGTCTGTTCTTCTTCTCTCGGTTATCACGCAGTCTGTCTTCCGGTTGTAGCCTCTTTTGAATGACGAATACACACTACCGACGCCTGCTGGTAAAGACAGTTATTGCCACTCACGCATGCGCAGTTCGTACGTGCAACTTGGCCGTCTGCTGAAGTCTTTGCAGTGTGTTCCAGTGCGAAACATTGCCAAGACGCAGGAGACGCAACAGTCGGGGTCCGTCTGTGTCAGTTCTTTGTTGTCAGATTGGTGTGCCCAACATCCTCTCAGTCTGTCTACCAGCAAGAGTTATTTTAGAAGCATGAATAACTCAATAAGGAAACCTGGAGATTCATGGTTACGTCAAATGGGCCACACAGAAATTGATTATTTTTTCAGAACGCTTTCCTCCTTTGTTCTGTTACTAAAATGTCTGAAATGTGCTGTGAGGCATTAACAAATGAGTCCAGACAGTGTTTATTCTGAAATGAATGGAGTAATGCAGCGAGTAAAAAGCAAGTCCCCCACTTCATCCCTAAACAGGGCTCTATGTGCCGCTGTGTTTACCAAAATGATGTGCAAGCAGTTGTCGCTGGGTTGCACAGATGCCGCCCACCATGGCTTCACCAAAGCTTACAAGTGGAGCATAAACATCATTTCAATTCAGTGTTTTTCATCCATTTCCATTTGCTGCGATTCAGTGCACATAGATAAATACGGCATGATGCAGCCTGTGATCCAGAGCACTGCTAAAGGTTGCACTGACATGAGAGGACCACAACGCCTGGGCGGCCACACAACAAAGCAGGGGCTTGTTATGCATTCTGACTGCAGCATGGCTAAGATG
Organism: Gymnodraco acuticeps; assembly: GCF_902827175.1. Classification (NCBI taxonomy): domain Eukaryota; kingdom Metazoa; phylum Chordata; class Actinopteri; order Perciformes; family Bathydraconidae; genus Gymnodraco; species Gymnodraco acuticeps. Next base: position 545,972 of record NW_022990398.1, read on the forward strand.
CTTGGTGTTTGCTGAGACAGCAGATGACTTGCCTTGCTCTCTTTGCCCCTTGCAAAGCCAGTGCAGGATAGACTTAATTGCCTCATTAGTAAAAAGGCCGGCGAGGAGTCGGCCTCTTCCACATTGTTCAATGTCAAGAGTGCAACCGAGAGGAAAGGTTAATAGAGTAAACAGCCTCTCCTTCTCCTAAATGGAATTTTTCTTGTTTTCTAGTATGATGGGTCAGTGGCCAGAAGCTGCTTTCCCTCCACAGTGACAGAGTTGTGCATGTTATTTCATCCTATCTGCACACTGCACATTTTAACCTTCATTATTGCTCATTTCTGGGTGTATAACACAGCCCGCTGCTGCTGTGTGGTAACTCCACACTTCTTTTTAAGCTTGGACAGATCCAAGAAGCAGAGTCATCATGCCAACTTTAATTATTTTAAGAGCTTGAATTTGCAAACTCTGCTGTTTCCTCCTCTACAGCGTCTTTGGACTCCAGACAGAAAATCAAGCCAAATGCTAACACTCTTGATTCCCCTCTTGAAGAAAGACACACAAAAAGAGAAATATGTCAGCTGCTGAGAGAAGATGCTCCAAAGAACCCTCATGTTTAATCATTTGTGGGAGACATACAACTCACAACTGCCCCATCACACTTCAAAAGCATCACCACTGTCAACCAGCAGCCATAATAAGACAATTTCACTGAAAATGTGACAGCAAGACCAAACCACGACAAGCATCTCAGCAAAGTCCGTCTGTCTCTTCACTTGAGATGTGGGGATAGGGCGCTGACAAACTGCATGGCGGGCCAAGCTAAACAAGTGTGCAATAAAAATAAAGTAGAGGAGATGACTGAAACAAATGGAGGAAACATGCAGTTATTATCTCTAAATGAGCAGCGAGTTATGATTGGAAAGTTGTTGGTGTCATTTCGCTAGTCTCTGTGGTACACTCCATTAGGCTACTGTAGTACACAACCATATAAACAACAACAACAACAACAACATACAACTGCAGAAAAGGCTTGTGTACAGTGTGAGTGTTTGGTTGCAGTAATAAGCACACACACACACACACACACACACACACACACACACACACACACACACACACACACACACACACACACACACACACACACACACACACACACACACACACACACACACACACACACACACACACACACACACACACACACACACAACACACACACAATATGGATTACTTGCAGGAATACAATGTTAAATTACATAAACATTGTACTGTTACTTTGTGTTGTGCACTTTCATTGTTGATCCAAAGAAAGGGCTTGAATAGAGTAAACAGCCTCTCAATGGCAGAAGGGACACATTTTAAATTGTAATCTTTTAAACATATTCTCTAGGTTTCTTCTTTGTTGAGGTTGTATTGTTCTGTTGTTATCTTATTTATTTGCATATTTGATATTGAGGTAATTCAAAAGTAACGAAAAGGAATCAGGTCAGGTTCTTTTAAGATGTGATATTTACTGATTACATTTTTGTAGGGGTAATTAGTAATTGTAACATAATTCATTTTTTTAATAACCCTCTCTACATCACTGTCACAATGTGGATGCAAAGCTAGTGCTGCCCCTCTGCTAAAGGAGACAATTAGTACATGTTCTCAAAGCACAATAAATAAGCATAGAATATATAAATGTAACTACAGATACCTCAGGCTGTGGATCACCCTTACTTCTGGGCACATTATGATAGAGCACAACAAACGAAAAAATTACAGCTACACATCTGCATGGGCAGTATAGCGTTAAGGCTCCATTTCATCAACAAGTCAAGTCTAATGAGTCGGAAAAAACAGAGGTGTTGGAACCATCTGTTCTCAACCACATTGCCGGGAAAGGGGGGGGGGGGGGGAAGTGGGAGGACAACGATATCTCTTACAGAAAAAAGCTCCTCGACCTTTCGACCCGATAAAGGGCTTACAGGTTTTTAATATGAAAAACTGAGGGGGGAGGTGTTGTACAATCAGCAGCATTATATACGTAATTTGTGGAGAACCTAGTAGGCCTACTTGATCAATGATATTCCGTTTACAATGTTTTTGCTGTTCTATAAAGGACCAAATGGATGGCATTGTGGTTGGCTAATTAAACCATTTATCACACAACATCCATTGCTACAGATAAGAATGGAAACCAAAGACATAGTTATTGCATTTTACAGTGAATGGCATTTACATGAGGTAGGTTTTTGATGAGCAGAGATGTCATCCATATAAAGAGCAGAATTGCATATCTTTGAATCTTTAAAGGTCAACTATACAATTGATTTTTTAGTCTCCAACTAAAATAAAATCCTTCATCGCACCGAGTATAGATTTAAATTGGACAGATGGCAGAGTCCTGACTCCAGCTATCTCACTAAGAGAGGAGAGGATCCTCCAGATGGCGTTCAGGTCTTGTGCAGGTGACCACTTTGTCTTCCACCGATATAATCAATGGCCACTGAATTCCCTTCCTTCCAAACACCATCCATCTTCAAGTCTTTCCAGGCTGCTCGGTGACGACCAAAAGCGGCTGAAGATAAATGTTTAAAGGGCAGAGGGCCTCTAGTGATTAAAGCCACTAACGCTTTCGGGAAGGCTGGCAAGCAAAAGAGGAAATGGAGTGAGACAATGGAGCTCGCGGGTTCAAAACACCTAATGGAGTGTCCTTCTGGCTGCGCTAATAACCTGTTTCAAATTGAAAGGAACAGCGGGCGTCTAAACAGAGCGACGTGGAACATTTGCTCCCGTTCATCCAGTCAGCTCCTTATTGGAAAAGCAAAACAAAATATTGTTTGGTGCATCGCGAGTTGCTTTTATTAATCTGCAATCAATTTGGCGGATTGAGTTACAGCCGAGCGCCATATGGAGTGGAAGGAATGGTGATGTTTTGTGCATCGGCACCTCACTGGAATAAATCAAATAAATGTGCATTTCAGAAATTCCTTCAATGTGTAAGAAAAATCTTTATTTTTCTACAATGTATGGGAAGTGGTTGCAGACAGGCTGAGAGCTGTGTTATTTTACCGAATCTTATCTCGGCGGTATGATGCTGTTTGAATGTCCAAGTTGATATTTGGACATGATAATCAATAATCCCAGTGTGGGATAAAGCAGCACACAGGTTGGGGTCTGACAGGTGCACCCCATGACCAATTAAAGCAACCAGTAACAGTTTACTGCGGTGTTGACAATATGTCCCTCATGGAAAATGTCAAGCAAACGTTAGCCCAGCAGTAAAAACATCAGACTGATCGATCAATGGCTGCCGACTTGGTCAACTTTTGTAAACAGGCGTCCAGGTGGCAGAGAAAATCTTTAAATACACGGCAAGCAATGTCACACCTGTGCTGCTCGGCGGGTGTAAACGCTTTATCAAGAGTTTGCTGTTCCACCCTTTGTGTCATTGATGTAAGCGCTATGCTAAGCTGCTTGAAAGTGCAAGACACCTCAGAAATGGGGATTTTGGTTCTTGAGCTGTTTATTTTTCTTTCACAGTTAGATCGAGCAGCTGCAGAGAAAACAGAGATATACCTGGTTACGGAGACAGAGAACATAGATCAAGAGCATGTTCTGCTTAGAGAAGACAAGCATGCCGGCTTTATTCCGCGCCGCCAGTTTTCACTAAGGCAGAGAGCATTTGAAAGCAGGGCTGAGAGCACAGGCATGATAGCATCGCAGCCCCCGCCACTGATAAAACAAAAATCTATTGAAATGTTTTCTGTAAGACGAATGCATTTTGATCACCTCTGCTGTTTCTAGCCGAGCAGCACTCGATTGGTGATAGATGGAATCCCATTTCCAGCAATGTCAATAGCTGGGAAGAATTAATATCAGGACAGACCTTAGTGAGGGTGAATCAATGGGAAATAATTCCATGCTCCACCTCGCAGACAGCATCAGCGTTTATCTCGCCGTTTTGTTCATTCTTTGATCTCCTCGCTGCTCACATAAAAACAATCATAGACCTTGATTCAAATATTTATGCACACAAGCAGCAAATCACTTCACAAGAAAAGAGAAGGCTGTAATTGCACTCGCTCCATTGACTTTCAAACGGCAAATAAGGCAGAAATATTTGCTTTTGGAGGAAATAGCCATTGCTGGAGAGTAATACAGGGAACAATGGGCCCAAGGTTTCAATGTCATGACCAAGGGCTTCCCATTCAGTTGGTCTTAATGTACCTGCTTTTTGCATGATTTAATATGATGTATAATGGATTGGGGCATTCATGGTCATATATTCACAATGCCATAATGTAATGCCACATGTTTTCACTTATCCATGTTCATGACATTACCTGATTCAATTTCTGCTTAGGTCAGTTGGTCAGAGATCCAGAGGCCAAGGGTCAAATGATTCAAGAGGTCAAGGGTCATATTATCCAATGATTCATATTGGCTTTGCAGTCTTGTCAATCAAAATTAGCCTACATGCTTCACTATGACTTTGTTTATGCTGATCAGCTGAAATTTGACAACTTATTTAAAATAACTTAATCTTAAATTAGATACAAGTCTTTCAGACCCCTAATAATTTAACTAAAAATGATATACAATCTGCAACAAATAACAAATCCTCACATTTCAGACCTTTCTGCTTAATAAATGACTTCGATCATGAATTGATTATCAAAATTGAAAGATAGATGTTGTATGTAACAATAGAGCTTTCATTCTTCAGGTTTTAGTAATCCTTCTGATTTAATGTTAAATTCTGATCAAAAGCTATACAATGACCTCATTGTTAATCTTTAGTATAGAACAGCAGATAGTCGTTATTTCTATTTTTTTGCACTAAATGTCTTTGTATTTAAGGGCTGTGTGTTCAGCAGTGTACTAGTGTCCTTTGTATACTGTGCATGTGGCTCCAGTTAATGTGAATGTGAGCCTCTCCCGAACATCTGTCAAAGATTAGCAGCAAAGTGAAATAGGCAGTTCCTGTTCAAACGTTCCAAAATAATCTGGCATCAATTTTCCAAGCGAAAGGATGAAAAGGGGGAGGGTTATTTGGTCAGAAACTCTACACAAACCCGGCTCTGTCTAGGCATGTGTCGACTGTTTTACAAGATGTAAGTGCCCGAAAGGCCCATGCGTGGACAGCATGGATATGGGTGTGGCAGAAACACCAGGAGAACGATAAAGAAAGACATATTTAACAGACAGCAGATGAAATCAAGAATTCATTCCACCAGCATTTTTTTTTACCTCGTATGTCTATAAAAATCAACAAGCTTAGCTCCCTCAAGTAGTAGCACTTACAGTACAAAGCAGGCACACTTACACCTACAAACACTCAGCATGGCATCTAGCTTGCTGCGACAGAAAAGAAAGACTAAAAGCCTTAAAATCAATGGAACATGAAGAATCCCTCAGGTACAAAAAGAGGATGGTTTGTTATTCAGGGAAGCACGCTGTCATTCAAAGGCCGAACACATCAGGGGGAAAGTGCTTGGAAGGCAAATCAGTGTTTGTTAATGATATGGGTCAATTGTTTTGAGGGCACCTAGACCTCTGTGCTCATCGGCAGGCCTCTTCAATCACCCCTGGTGCAGGTTTTGCATTCCACAGCGCTCTGTCCTTACTGAGCCATTCAGATTTGCCACTTTTGCTTTGAGCAATAAAATCCTCTCTTGACGGAAATCTGTTTACACTTTGTTCTGCATGTCAAATAGCTGACATTGTAGGTGTGGAAGGGAAGTCATTTATCTATCTGAAGCGATGCAATGCCAGCTATTTCTCTATTCTTCCCTCACAAGTGGCATCTTCACTGTACTGTATATCCAGCAGCTTGAATGGAATATCTACTGGATGCTGATCCCTTGGTGCATAGATGTATTGTGGTGCTTTTGCTTCGCCTGTGTTGGAACATGGGCTGAAAGTGTTGATATGTTTGCATTATGTTCGTAAAAAAACTCCTGTATTTTAATTCTGCCAGCCAATAGGAGTAATTTAAAGGCTCTGTGCAAGACTCCACACCTAAGTGACAAATGCTTTACACAGGGAAATGTGCGAAATTCATCACATGCTCTCGAAAAAAAAACCATGCTCAAAGCCCAGTATGTACATAGGGGTTGCCACACGATAACGCTGAAGAATAATGCGCTTCAAAAAGAAGATCAAAACGAAGACTTAATGTATGGTAACTAGACGTCAAGAATGGAAATGTCTCTGGGTTTGTGGGAATGTCAGAAGTCTCTGGCTGGGTGTGTGATTCAGGCGCAAACACATCAAGATGTCACTTCATAACCTCTGGCTCAGGAGGCTCCTGTCATCTTCACATTTCAGAGATCCTCTGCTACCCCGGCAGACATGCTAAATATAGAATGGGGACAGCATTTCTGTTTGGAGCCACCGCTCTGCTTATCTACATCTAACACTAGCAGGCGTGCACAGGAATCTCCATTGTTGTACACGTGTATGCATGCATGTAGACACAAAGCACACACACGCTGATGCCCCACATGTCACTCACACTGCATTGTCTCATAGATTTAACACAAGACTCAACAAAGGGTGCAGAGGTTTGGATCTCCCATAAAAGCTGCTCATTCTTTACAATTACATTTCTGTCAAGTGACTCTCACTGTTATTTCTTCTTTGACAGTGATTTTTAAATTCGCTCATATAGAATAATTTAATCCTGGCACAAGGACAGAGAGCCAATCCATCACGGGTCTTCTTTATCTCGCTGAATCTACCCCACTTTTTTTTTCTTTGTGCCGTTTCTTACTTTCCATCAGCAGTTTTAGAGAAGGGAGCTGAGGAACTCTCTGTGGCAATTAATTGTGCTACTTATCTGTAATGTGAACAGTGGATATTACATCTCCTACAGATATTAAATTAGAGGATGTCTCAGGACTTGTGAGGCCAAAGCCAAATAAAAAAAGGAAATGAGCCCGTATTAATGACTATTGATTCTTTTATAATAAAACTGCCACTTCCTCTCTTTACATGGCCTCAATGTTGATCTTGAATAAATATAGGCTATAACTTTGGGAAAATGTCCTTCAGTGTGGCGCAGCTACACATCTCTCTACTCAGGGAAAAATGCTCTTTTGGCTGACTGGCAGTTATCCTGCTCGTGCACGAGAGACACATGACACAGGTTACAGGACATTCAGCCGAACAGTATCATATTCAGCTGCACAAATTGTTTTATAAAGTCATATCTTGTGACATGATAGGGGAAGAAGGAAATTCCTCACCATGGCAACAACAAGTCATAATCTAATCACAGCATGATGGTTATTTTAAGAAAAGTGCACCATTATTGTTCCTAATAGGGAATTAAAGGATTGCATGTGTAATGTGTTCACCTTGGTGTTGGTAAAGTATGAATTGGTTGTGTTTTTCTCGTCATCATTAAATGCTCTTTAAATATGTATAGCTTAAATCATTATCTAACACAACAGGCTGATGACCAAAAAGCCTGTTAGTATGCAGTGTCCACTGCCGAGTCAGCTCCTTTAGTTAACGAGGAGGATCAGTGGCCCTCACTGAACACACACTGAACACACACTGTGGACACACTGGTCGACCGATGTAGGCATTAACAAGTCAGCATGTATGCAAGTCCACATAATATCTCCATCCGCCCATTTTCTTTCCCACTTATCTTATTCAGGGGTCACCTGGGAACTGGAACCTTTCCCAGAATGCATTGTGCAAGGGGCAGGGCAATCTCCCGAGAGGTCACCGCGATACGCAAGTAACTGAATAATGAGGGGAAATAACGCCTTATGCATTCACAATCACACAGCACAGTCCACACCCAGCATAAGCAAATAACTCCATATGTAACGGAATACAAAAAAGGAAACACAAATTATTATTTTGATTTCTCTCCAGGCTGCAACTCCACAAACAGCGAGCTTCACGCAGACTAAAGCACGACTTCTGGACTCAAACGAAAGCAGACCAGCCGCCAGCGCACTGGTGCATTATCACTCATACAGCCACTTTCAACCATTCATACTTTAACTCCAAACTTTTTCACACCATGCACCCTTATTCATAGTCATTTCAGACTGTGAAAATTCCCATGGGAAAACGCTTTTTTATTCCCAGTGGCACCCAGCTGGGGGAATTTCACTGCAGGTGATGAGACAGCTTTAGAAGTGTGAAACCTTTTACAAGAAGTCGTTTGTACACACTGTCTCACAGTGCTACATTAACTGCCAGCCAGTGAAGTCGTGTGGAATTAAACAATACCTAATTTTGCTCTGGACTTGTTAATTCTCTCAGTTACATTACAGTAACACGGTACAAAGTATTTTGTTAAAAAATGTTTTAGCAGTGGCGGTGGTGGCATAAATACACAAAGATGGAAAAAGAAAGCTTAATTTATAACCATAAGAAACACACAATTTCAAAGGATTTTTTTCATCCTCAAAATTCACATTAAAGACACTTAAAATCGAGTTAAACAATAAGAAACAGCGTATGGAAAATACCCTTGCGTGGTCTTAGTGGTTGCTCAATGTTGAGTGTGTAGCCTACTAAGGGTGGATTTTTTTACTCATGTCAAACAATAGTAAGAAGGCATTGTTCTTATGCAGCACACCTTTTTATTTTTGAAAAATGTGAGTCCACAGATTGACAAAAAGGGTCAATAAATCAGGATAGGAGATTTACAGGGAGGGGTCAGGTGAACTTTTATCTCCCTTAATTTCCCCTCTTTTCCCTAAGTAGATCAGCCAAGGTTGACTTGTGCGTTACCGATTGCATATACGCATACATACAATGTCTTAACATATGCGCAGGGTGACTCTACCAAAAATATATATTCTGACATCATTCCAGATCGGGGCTGAAAACATTTGCCAGATGTGTCATAAAAAGAACATATCTTAAAATCATCGCTAATATAATAACGAAGGATCTATCAGTCTTCATACCGACAGTGGTGATTGTCAGACGCTCCACTGTTTAAACAAATGCATGCTCTTTGTTTTTAAGGAATGGGAAGTGACTTACCCAGAAACAAAGAGCGAAATATTGCAGACATCACGGCTGGAAATCCCATTTACAACGGAGCTGGAAACAATGCGCTCAGACTGCCTTCCTTCGGCTGACCGAAGTGCGGGTACGCGGCACCAGCAGCGAATAAAGGAGCGAAATCAGTGATAAATGAATGTTCATTGAGCACATGAGTCCAAGGGCATCATATGTTGCGTACGCACGACATATCTAAACCTCCCAAGAACAAGAAACGTGGCTCGCGCTCTTCATCGTCATCTTCATCGCTGGCTATACACTTGGCGTCAAATCAAAGTTCCCTGGCTGTCTGGCTCGGGCGTGGGACGTGTTGTCTCAGGGTCCTCCTCACAGTCTCTCTCCTCTCCTCCTCCGCTACACAAAATGCCAGAGAGGAGGAGGAGGAAGAGGAGGAAGAGGAGGAGGAGGAGGAGGAGGAGGAGGAGGAGGAGGAGGAGGAGGAGGAGGAGGAGGAGGAGGAGGAGGAGGAGGAGGAGGAGGAGGAGGAGATAGGTGGATGATGAGGGGATGCTGAAGGATGGAGACCTCTAGAGTCTGAAGTTCTCTTACACAGCCCGGGCACCCTGCATCAGACACTAAAAGGCTTATTGAGAGGATTTCCTCTTGTTAGGTGTTCAGACACGAGCAGGATTGGATATACATTGAATTAATTTGGCTTTCAATAGTACACTTGTAATACTAGTCCTATAAAATAGATCTGCACAGGGTTAGGGGGTCTTTGGGACTATTTTATCTTTGATTTAGCCATATAACTACAATTTACTCTTGTTAGGTGTTGTAGACACGAGCAAGATTAAATGGAATTAATGTGGCCTTTAATGAAAAGCTTGTAATACTAGTCCTATAATATAGATCTGCACAGGGTTAGGGGGTCTTTGGGACTATTCTATCCTGGTTGCCATAACTACAATGGTATAAAAAGGAAAGGGTAATATTAAGGTATTTTTCAATCTAATATCATACTGCTTCAACATATTGCAATAATGCACATTTTAAAAAGGAACTTTGTACTTGAGCAGATAATGATATACTTTTCTTTTAATTGATTCATCATTTAATTAATATTTTATGTACATATGCCCCAAAACTTAATATGTCAAAATGTCAATATTGGCAGATTTTGCAATCCTTTTGATCCTAAAGTTAATATCTTGTGTTTTTAGACGATTGTTTGTACAAAACAAGAAACCTTGGGTATTATGTGATATTGTCACATTTAAATTAGTATACCAAAGGATTTATTGAATCCAGGAAATAATCTGCAGATTAATTTATAATGGATAAACTTCTTATTTTCATATCCAGCTTTTTTATTTATTTTTGCTCACCTGTGAGTATAAGGACACAAGTCATGTGATTTTCACAACAGGAAACAAGAAACACATCAGGTTTTAAATTCAAGAGCATGACATATTTTCTAAACTATTTATACTTTGCAGGCTGCGATGATGCATGCTTGTGATCAAAGGCACGTTAAACATCTGTTTTGAACCAGAAGGCATATTTATGCGAGATTATCATTTTGTATTGGTCCACCAGCATCTTCATTTTAGGATTATTCCATCAATCTTACTAAAACTGCCACATGAAGATCTCCCCCGTCACGTGCTCTGTATAAGAGCAGCATGGTGTTATTTAGGTAAACAAACAGTGAAGGGGGGGGTGCTGCTGCTGGCTCTCAGGCCTTGAGACAAATTACCCCCCCCCTTCTGTGTCTCAACGATCAGCAGAAATAACAAAAGGGTTTTTACTCGCCAGTGGCCCCTCTGCTCTCTCCCGCTCTCCCTTTCCCCCTCGAGTGGCCTGCTCTTCAGCACCAGCCTTCCTCCATTCCTTTCCGTTCCAATAACTAAATAGCTCCAAACAACATCTCACATGCACAAGTAGACACACACTCTTTCTCTCTATTTCACAGTGCAGACACAAAGAAACACACAGACATGAAGAGACACAGAGGGCGCAACAAATACATGCTTCCAGATGTTGCATGAGGCAGATAAGAAAAGACTTGTTGTCTTCCGTCTTGTGTGGGCGGGTATTTTATCTTTTTGCGTGTTTTTTCATAGCTTGTGTTGCTCTGTTTACCTCTGTATTTCCAGCTGAATATAAAAGGTCATGGTCTCTCATCTATGCAGGAGTCAGTAGAAGTCATAGAAGTCACCTGCAACACAGTGAAGTAAAGAACGAAAACACTCGTAACTGCTGCAATATCAGCTGTCAAATTATGATGGATGGTTGGTTTCAGCAGACATTTTCCCCCCTGCTATCACCGCAGCCCTACTGTAATCTAAGTTCAGATAAAAACACTTGATCGAAAACGCACCTGAAAGCAAAAATAAATTACATCTGTGTTCAATTTTCCCCCTTAAGGCGGGCTTTTTCGACAGAAAGATGAGATATGGAGCCAGGGTAGAATATACATCGCTGAGGTTATCACGACTGCTCCTTTAAAGATGACTTTACTTGTGCATATACGGATGACAACACTGCATAATATATGTGGCAGGTCCATTGTTGATATCAGTGATTCTGCGATAGGTTACTTGTCTCCCAAGCAGTGTAGAAAGTGCCTTGGAGGAAACCTGTCTTTGTTTGGTGGCTTGGCCCTGGTTGCATGATATAGCACCCCAATGCAGATGGCCTCACAGATGGTTGATATTTATACCACAGGGCCTTGAAAAACTCACTAGTGTGGAAACTGTCTTTCTCCCTGATTAGTTTCACATCGCCATGAACACAGCAATCTCCACACACCCATTTTGCAGGGAAAACATATGACAAGTTGTGAAATGTATTACAAGACATGAGGAGAAATAACGATATTGTTTAAGAATAAATATCATCTGCTGTGTGGGCTGCCCCTGTTGGAGGTGACGCTGTTGGGACTCCCCGTGCGTTTTATTCTTCTTCCTTTTTAACCGCATGAAAATGTAATCCTCCTAAGTGCAAAGTCCATGATTTTTTAAAAGTCTTCCAGGCCCAACACAGCTTGCATTTGAGCTGGGAGCACTCCTGACTTATGTACTTTAAGTGGATTCGCAATCTAAATTGGAGCAACAAGACGCACCTCAGACATCCTCGCCTCAAGGAGAATGTTCCCATCCGCCAGAACAGCTGTATCTCCCTCATCATGACATCACAGGGAAGTGTTAGTGTTTTGTTGATGGACGGACGACAACCTGGAAACACATGCGGGTACGCCGCGCTGCCTGGAGTCGGCCATCTCTCTTTACTGACCTCAGGGGATGAGAGAGGCGGGTAGTTAAAAGGATTCTTAAGTAACAATATGGATAGTAAGAGAAAAAAAACCCCTCTTTTGTTTAGGCCTATTTTTAGCATGCTTCAGCGTTAGTGTTTCACGGCTCGTGGATTCTTTATAATTGAATGAGGGTGAGGGCAGCCCTTTGGAGATTTATGGAGAGCGTCTCAAGGCGGCAGTGGCCACTCGGCTTATTGATCCAAATCTGATGTTTGTTTATTGGTCAGTAAAGCTCTTTCCCTTCTGTACCATGCAGCACCTCCATATTCAAAGTGTCAGCTCTTTCTCAAGCTAATAAAATAAATGCACTGCAGGTCAATGTTCATTATTATAGCCTCTCTTTAAACATACAGCAGTGTCATGTAGTTTAGAGACAACAGGTATAAAGACCCTACTGAGACTACTCTGTGTCTTCCTTCTTTAATGTATCCACATACGTCATTAAACACGGGCAGGTTGATTGATCTAAAGGACAAATTAAGTCATCCGTTAAACCACCATTTTTTTTCATAAAGGCGAAGGAGGACCATTTGAGACCACTTCCAGTCGTCTCCTGCTCCACATGACTGTACGCACATCACTTGTCTTCTTGTACTTTGATGCCCAGTGAGTTCAAAAGTGGATGTTCTTCCTCAATTTATTTATGAGCCTTTCACAGGAACATGAGGCAGAGAAAGATAGAGGTTAAACACATGTTATCATGCTCTAATTAAAGGCAAAGCAGTGAAGTGCATCCTGGAAGCCGGCATCCTACCAGTTTGATTTGACGTCTGCGGTGAATAGGTAAATGAATCAGCTAAATGGGAATGATTGAATGAATAGATTCATCAGCTAAAGTAAGAGTGAACGGCTGCATGAAGCAGCACACATGATGGTGCCATTTGAAAGAGTGAAATAAGACTGATTGTTGTTTATTTTAAAATCGCATGACTCTGTCTTTGGGAAAAGTAATGATGCTAAATCGTTGCCTGCAACGTTTCAGGATAAACAGATCAATCACGTTTGAATATAATTTCCACCACATTGTACACTGCGTTAGAATTTATTCTCCTTAACACTTGGCATTTTCCGCACCAGCAGATATTAGAAATGCTGTATCCTGCCCGTCTCTAGATTACAAAAGGAGAAATCGTATACATTAGAGGAGGTTGTTTGGGTTATTTAGACATGGATTTTCAGGAGTTTTAGGGCATAAATAAACACCAATACCATAGTATGTGTATATGTAAGTACACAGCTGCGACAAACAACTAATCCTGACGAGTGAACCTGCTTTGAATAAAATAAACGTCTTGTGCATTCTTGAGCCCTGATGACAAAATACCACCAGGTCATTGAATGTAATCTTTGTGTATCTCCTCAAAACCACTTTCTCTGTTCTGTTGTTGACTCAGTTTTCTAATTTGAATGAAAAAATGCGGTGGTTGTATAACTCGACCCAGTGGACCACTGAAAACTGACTTATGTAAAACGAGAAGACAACCTTTGTGCCTCGTTACCAGGACATTCGAGTAGTCTTTTTGTGGGGAGATTAGGATACCACATTGAACCAAGCAAATTAGCTGATTAGCCTCTGATTTAAACGCAAATTGAATGCCTTCTTTGTCATTGATTGCTTTGCCTCTTCAGGTTTATTGACACGGGACGGAGAGCTCATGAGCCCTTTTTTGTTTGGCAAACAAACAAGGTTAGCTTGATTGGAGAATAAGCCAGGGTGGGTGAGGGGAAGCAAGTGAAATGTTGTTTTGTTCAGCTGATTTTTGAGCTTCCCTGTCCCTCCCCTTCTGCTCTGTCCAAATCCTTCTGCTGCCCTCTTCCTGATGAAGTGCTCTCCACTGGTCATTGGGGGAATGAGTCATGTGAGTCATATGGCGGTAAATCAGCAGGCGCTTTGCATCATACTGTATGTCAGGTGTGGGTGTAGCTGGACGGCATCCATCTTCCATTCATGTCCATTCATCACTCTGGGAAATTACCAAGCTGTAGAGAATCACCCCTCAGTCCCACTTAAAATATACATACAACTGAAACCAAATATTTAAGTAATGGTGTCTAAGTCTGCCTTCAATAGGACATACATCACAATAGTCAACAGATAGGGGAGAAGGGGGTAAGTTGAGCCAGTGGGTAAGTTGAACCACCCCCTGTAACCAGGCAACGCCTTATAGTTGTAATCAAGTGACCAGAAATTATGCAAGCTCCACCCATTTCTCATTGCCTGTGAAAGAGAGATGCTCATTGTGGTCTGGTAAGTAAACATTTTTACCAAAAAACGTTTTTTGCTTGTCAAAGTACATTTTCAAGATGTCAGCTATATCGGCTGTCATGTCAAAAAAAAAAGTATCTAGGTTTAAACACATATATTGTATATGTTGATGTGTTGGCAGCGTATTAAACCATGTGAATCATTAAGCTAAAGATGACTCTGAATTGTAATGCTAGGCTATTTTTTCTAAAATGGTGGCTATGGGGTAAAGTGAACCACGGGCCTTGGGGTAAGTTGAGCCAGTTTTTCAATGGAGAAATGAATGAAAGTAGGCCAAGTTGATAATAAGAGCTCATCGTAGGCTACATTTAAAGTTGAATTTACCCTGTGTTTGATTGGTAAGATGTATGAAATTGTATCATGATTTGTATGATTACTTTTCGTTTTAACATGTTAAAAAAAATCCATCAATTCAATCGAAATTTATATTAAAAATATTTGAAAAACTAAGCTTGTATTTGGTTTGTTATTTATTGTTTATAGTTACCTTTAAGATTTGTTGTAGGTATGCCCAGGTTTGAACAGTGGTTCAATTTACCCCCTGACCTGGATCAACTTACCCCTACACTGGGGCAAGTTGAGTCACAAGACTTTTTTTTTTAAAGAAGTAATATTTTCACTGCCCTTGATCAAATATTAATTATTATCATTACCATTGATAGGAGACATCCTGAATTATAGGTGTGTGTTTTCATTTTTACTATGTGTCATTTCTCCTTGCTTAGAGGACAGCATAACAAAAAAATGGCTCAATTTACCCCACTCTCCCCTAGACACTACTGCTCTTTAATCCAATGGGTGAAGGGCAACCAATTGGGAAAACTGATACCGCGTGTTAAAAGGTGAAGGCTTTATTTTGGGATGTCAAGGTTTGAACAATCCTGTTCCATTGGTCTGTTAAATGAACTGAAGGGTGCTTCACTATCGCCTTATGCTGTCCCAGCCAGCGGAGCCTGCAAGGTCAAATGTGTGATTGCATTTCTGAAAGGATTATTTGTACTACAAATAATTTTCAATTAGCGAGGGCCAAAAGGACTTTATTTCAATTTATAGTCATGAAGTGATCTGATATGGAAGAAGGATTGCTGTAACTGTAAGAAACGAATTGCAGAGATAGGAATAATTATGCCCTAGCCAAGGTGTATACATCGTTAAAGGATGTAAAAGCAGAAATATATATGAATAATAAAAAAGTGTCCACTAATGCTTAACGATCCGGAATTAAAAATGACTTAAAGCTGAATTGCGAGACTTTTGTCTCCACCATCTGGCGGCGGGAGTTATTACGCAAAACCTGTTTACGTTAGCTCAAAACATGCTAACTTCATGCTAGCTTCCCCACCGGCAGGAGTGCTTATTAGAATGTCCTGCATAGTCTTGGCTATACTCTTAACTTTTGCTCCGTCTCTCTTGTCTCAATCATTTCTCAAACCCTTCCTGCCGTCTTTAGCGGTCGCTGGTTGACGTGAAACACATCAGCCAGTGCTGTAAATGCCACAGATAGCACAACTGACAAACACACAATTATAATACAAAATACAAAGAGCTTTACCCGGTAATGTTGGGTTCAAAATTCCAGGAAAGACAGACAACTTCTAAGTTTAACTATTTATTATAAGAGAGCAAAAGATACGTATTCACTTGGTCACGTCACAGAAATCACAGGAAGCAAGCTGTAATCTGTAACCACTATTTTCGGAAAGAGCCTCGAACCTCGTGCGACAATACATTTTATTACACAGGGCGTACATTTATGATTGGTCAAGATTAGATGAAGAGATACCGTGGTTGTCACGATTCTCATGTAATGTCACGATCTGTCTGTGTTGTGTTTTGTCTTGTCTAGATCTGTCTTTGCTTTTCTGTCTGCGTTGTGTCTTGTCTTGTTTAGATCTGTCTGTGGTTCCCTGTCAGTTTCCCTGGTGTGTCTAATTTACCCGATTGTGTTCACCTGGTGTCCCTGTGTTTTCTCCTCCCTCCTCACCTGTGTCTTGTTTGTATGATTAGTCTTGTGTGTATTTAAGTTCTGGTTTTTCTGTCTGTCTTTGTCGGTTCGTCTTTTGTTGGTGACTGAGTTCACCGGTGAGTGTTCTGTTTTGTCTGAGTTAAGTTCTTTATCCTTGAAATAAAGGTTTATCAGAGTTATCTGCATTTGGGTCCTGCTTCCTTCACTCAAACCGTGACAGTACGAACCGACCAGAAATGGACCCAGCAGATGATCCATTTGAGGTGGAACTACAACATTTTTCCTTTTATTTGGCGGGCTGCTGTGAGGTATCTATATTACTTTGTAAGGGTAAAACCCCAGCTCGGTTCAATATACCAGATCCAGTGAACAGAGATAACAGTACTCGAGTTTCAAGTTTACTTGCTGCAAGGAGAATCGGCGAGTGACATGCAATGTCCACTCCTTAACCAACTCTACTCGCCTTCTCTCAGTGCAGCCTTTTTATTTCAACAATACAGTAACATGACAATCATGTGGTGTTGACCAACGCCTTATTTGTTAGTGTGACTCTCAGTCATGTGAATCTGTGTGTGTGTGTGTGTGTGTGGGTGGCACTGAACAGACTGTTCTCTGTTCCTCCATTAACACATTTATGAGAACACATTATGAAAACACATTTATCCTTCAATAAACTCTAACAGCTGCTATGATTGGTGGAAGGGAGCGTCCAGTGTTCTGCAGAAGGAGGCCGCTCTGGTAGAGGCGCACCGGTTGGCTATGGAGAAACCAGACTTGGTGAAATTCTTACCTGGCTGGATTTTGAATTTCCTCTGGGTGTGTGGTTTCCAGCCTGCTGACTACAAACGTCTCGGTGTGTTCCGTCTGGAGTCAACCAGTGCTTCTGCCCCAGTTCCTGCTCCTGTCCAGGAGTCGTTTTCTGGAACTCGTCTGGCTTTTGGAGGTCCACGGAGCCTTCAGGCGGCTTCTAAGAGAAGGAGTCGCAAGTCCAGGCCAGCAGCCCGAGCCCCAAGAGCCATGATTCCGGTCCCAGCAACCATGGTTCCGACCCCAGTACCAGGCCCAGCAGCAATGGTTCCGGCTCCAGAACCGGCCCATGCAGCCATGGTCCCTGCTACAGAACCGGCCCACACAGCCATGGTCCCAGCCCCAGCAGCCATGGCTCCGGCCACAGCAGCCATGGTTCCGGCTTCAGTACCGGTCCCAGTAGCCATGGTCCCAACTCCAGGACTGGCTCTCTGGCCGACGCCAGCTCCCCGTGTCCTGTCGGCGTACCGGCCGACTCCAGCACCCCGAGACCTGTCGGCGTACCGGCCGACTCCAGCTCCTCGTCTCCTGTTGGTTCTCCAGCCGACGCCAGCTCCCCGTGTCCTGTCGGCGTACCGACCGACACAAGTCCCCTCTCAAGACCCATCTCAAGACCCCTCTCGAGTCTCCTCTCCAGTTCCCTCTCGAGTCTCCTCTCCAGTTCCCTCTCGAGTCTCCTCTCCAGTTCCTTCTCGAGTCTCCTCTCAAGTCACCTCTCGAGTCACCTCTCAAGTCTCCTTACAATTCAACTCTCAAGTTCCTTCTCGAGTTATCTCTCAAGTCTCCTCTCCGGTCTCCTCTCAAGTCTCATCACGAGTCCCCTCTCGAGTCCACTTTCAAGACACTTCTCAAGTCCCTTCTCAAGTCTCCTCTCCAGTTCCCTCTCAAGTCACCTCTCGAGTTCCCTCTCAAGTCTCCTCTCGAGTCTCCGTTCAAGTTCCCTCTCGAGATCCCTCTCAAGGCACCTCTCGAGATCCCTCTCAAGGCACCTCTCGAGTCCCCTCTCAAGTCTCCTCTCGAGTTCCCTCTCAAGTCCCTACCCAATGTCCTGGTCCGTTGGAGGTTCCGCTGGGGGTCCTGCCAACTCTGTGTCCTGTGCCGTTGGAGGCCCCGCCGTCTACTCTTCTGCCGGGGGTCCTGCCAACCCTATGTCCTGTGCCGTTGGAGGTTCCTCTGGGGGTCCTGCCAACCCTGTGTCCTGTCCCGTGGGTATCCTGCCGAAGCCTGTCCCACCGGCTCTGGTTCCTGTCCGGCCGACACCGGGTCCTGCCCGGCCTCCGGAGCTGTCCCGTGAGCGCCTTCCTGCCCGGCCTCCGGAGCTGTCCCGTCAGCGCCTTCCTGCCCGGCCTCCGGAGCTGTCCCGTCAGCGCCTTCCTGCCCGGCCTCCGGAGCTGTCCCGTCAGCCTTCTGGTCTTCGCCCTCGAGCCCGGCCCTCTGAGAGCCGCGGTCTTCGCCTTCGAGCCCGGCCCCCTGAGAGCCGCGGTCTTCACCCTCGAGCCCGGCCCCCTGAGAGCCCGGTCTTCGCCTTCGAGCCCGGCCCCCTGAGAGCCATGGTCTTCGCCTTCGAGCCCGGCCCCCTGAGTGCCACGGTCTTCGCCCTCATGCTCGAACCCCTGAGTTTGCCCGCTGTGGTCTTCGCCCCTCCATGGACTCTACCTTGCCCCCTGGCCGTCCGCCCGAGACCCCCACCTTGGACTTTGCCTTGCCCCCGGGCCGTCCGCCCGCCCGAGATCCCTTCCGGGCCCTCCGCTGTGCTCCTGGGCTGTCAGCCCAAGACCCGTCCTCCAGACCCCCTCCACCCACCCTGGTGGCCCTAGTTTTTGTCTGTGGACTTCAGTTTGTACAAAATATCAGTATGACAATACGACACCCTCTGTCCTTAGACCCTCACATCGTAGAAGGAAAAACTTCCGGAGAAAACCCACAGTTTAAAGGGAAAAATGGGAGAAACCTCAGGGAGAGCAACAGAGGAGGGATCCCTCTCCCAGGACGGACAGACGTGCAATAGATGCCGTGTGTAAATTGAAAAGATAATACATTTGCAACATAGGTAGTCCAAATGTTTGGAAATGCATGTGTGTATAATAGGAAGATGAATCCACGAGGATATCCATCCAGGACTTATGATCCAGGAACATAGCAACAGGATCATCCACGACTCAAGATCCAGGGCTCGCGATCCAGGACACAGGACTCCGGATCCCGGCATATATAGACACCAAAAAGAAAGACATTTGGGGAAGCTGGGTTAATCGGAACATGAGTACACAGGTATAGACAGAGAGAAGGAAGAAGTAAGATGTCCCCCGACAAACTAAGCCTATATCAGCAAAACTAGGGGCTGAATCTAATCAGCCCTAACTATAAGCTTTATCAAAAAGGAAGGTCTTAAGCGCACTCTTAAAAACGGATAGGGTGTCTGCCGCCCGAACACAAACTGGAAGCTGATTCCACAAATGTGGAGCTTGATAAGAAAAGGCTCTGGCTCCCATTGTACTTTTAGAGACTCTAGGAACAACCAACAACCCTGCATTATTGGAACGCAATGCCCTAATAGGACAGTAGGGTATAATGAGTTCTTTAAGGTAAGATGGCGCCTGCCCATTAAGGGCTTTGTAGGCGAGAAGAATAATTTTAAATTCTATCCTGTGTTCTATAGGGAGCCAGAAGAGGAGTAATGTGGTCCCTTTTCCTAACTCTAGTTAGTACACGAGCTGCAGCATTTTAACTCTTTCAAGGGCTTGAATGCCTGAGCAATTCAATGTAAAACGCTTTAACTTCAGCTTCAAAGTGGCCATAATCAATCATTTCATGTTAACTATTGATTTAGTAGTGATCAGTTTCAATTGCTGTATACCAATGTGCTGCAGGTCTCCCTTGAAAAAGAGATCGTTGATCCAATGGGATTTTCACCTGGTTAAATAAAGGCTACAAACAATACAAACAATTGTTGCAACATCAGCATTGTTTCTTAAGGGACTGGCTCCCCTTGGATTATGTAGCCAATACGTGAAAAATAAGGGACATCTATTTTGATAAAGACTTGGCAAAACAAATTCCTATGTAAAAATGTTTAATGAATTAAAGAAGGGACGGATAGAGCAGAAGGATAAAATCAGCAGTGCGATTTTTTTGGAAACGAGGCACACAAAAAGCGATATAGGATTATGGTGTGTATGCTTTGGGGGGCTGTCTGAATAACTGGAGAATTGAAAAAAAAGAAATATTCTGAAGGGAAAGATGATATTGGTCACAGACAATTCCACGCCCCTAGCTCGGGCCTATTCTAAAGTCCAGGCAATTTTCCAGAGCCACTATGGGCTGAGGCGTGACTGATGCAGTGAAGCAAGATTATTTCTTTGACAAGCCCTACCAAGAAAGAATGACAAGGAATGGAAAGTTCAGCACAAAGCATTGACACCCTTATTGTGTAACATGGAGCATGTGACACACACACACATACGTCTGAGTGTTACTGGATTTCTTTTGATACAAATGATCATCGGGCACTGAGCCTGGATTTCTCAAAAGAAATATCGCTGATCCTTGATAAATATGTTTTCGTTGCAGGGGCTAAGAAATACACATTTATCTCTTCAGTGATTAATCAATCAGAAGAATAGGCTTTCAGAGAAATACCAAAGATCACGCACGCACACACACATACCATGTATACATCACTTCAGGGGACATTACATTGACTTACATGCATTTCCTGGAGACTTATCCTAACCTTAACCATAACCAACACATGCCTAACCCTTACTATTACCCTAACCCTAATCCTAATCCTAACCAAGTCTTCACCCTAAAATTAATGATTCCCCTCATGGGTACCTCCATTTTGTCCCCATAAGGGAGGTGAGTCCCCACACCTGACTGTGTAAACACACACACACACACACACACACACACACACACACACACACACACACACACACACACACACACACACACACACACACACACACCTAACCCCCTCTGTCTGGGCTACTTAGCATTCTCAGTAGGAAGCTGCTAATCATGCTGAGGGGATTTTAGGACCATCTGCAGGCGACCAGGATTTACACACTTACACAAATCAATCAATTGATCCCTCCATTCATAAGGCGTCCAAACTGGTGATTGGTTCCACATGATTTCTTGACTTCAGCTCTCACAAGCAACAGTTAAATTAGCGCACCGAGGAACATGCAAAACAGTTTTTCATGGGGAATAACATGATCAGAGAAAATGAAAAGATATAGGGCAAATAGAAGATCTCTGTTTGTATTCCTCATTCGTGATGCTGTCAGAAATAGGTTTAACATTACGGCAACACATGATAAAAAGTTCATTTCTGGTTATCACTGTTTTCATTCATCACCTTTCCAGCTGCAAGTCTCCATCTCTGTCCTCACCTTTCAGGCTGGGTACTGATTTCATTTATCACACCAAAAATATATACATGGTTCCTCCTTGGTGGTGAAAGCTCACTGGTTTTTATCCATTTGTGGTAAATCACATAACTTCAGGTGTTACTCTGACGTCTGCTTTGATTCTCTGTCTCCTCCCTCATGGACAGGTTTATCCATGGTTGTCCTAATTTGTCCTGATGGGACCTCGCCATGTGCCCCTCAGTCACAGCTCTGATAGGACAAGTCATGATGAGAGTAGTTCGAGAAAATACTAAGATTAACCAGAGAAAAGAGGCATCAGTAACCTCTCGTCTTCTGGGAAAAACAGCCAGCAGATAAGGTAGAAATCTCAGCCTTGAATGTGTGCTTCCCAATAACAAAAGGTATTGAATACGATAATGAAGGTTTGGCCAGCCTCATATGTCAATCACGTTTGAATCAGGTAAAGTGGCGTGCTGTATGGAAAGCAACGAGTAGATGCAAACGCTCCAGAGACCTGGACAGATGAAACACAATCAAGTGCAGCTGCAAGCCCCAGAGTCCTGTGGGATGCCTTGCAGGGAACTCTAAATAGAGATTGCTTCAGCCTCTTGCTACACAAATAGCGTGCTATTTCCATTTATTCAAATGCTGAAACCACAAAAGAATTGGATGGATTTTACATGCACGTACTTTGCTAGACTATTTTCATGTTTTTTTTTCATTTGTATGTTTTCTGAGGTCTGGTGTATAAGCCTGTGGTGTATTGACCTTATTTTTTTATTATCTACACTGAACAAAAATATAAATGCAACACTTTTGTTTTTGCTCCCATTTTTCATGAGATGAACTCAAAGATCTAAAACATTTTCTATATACACAAAATAACCATTTCTCTCAAATATTGTTCACAAATCTGAAAAAATCTGTGATAGTGAGCACTTCTCCTTTGCCGAGATAATCCATCCCACCTCACAGGTGTGGCATATCAAGATGCTGATTAGACAGCATGATTATTGCACAGGTGTGCCTTAGGCTGGCCACAATAAAAGGCCACTCTAAAACGTTCAGTTTTATCACACAGCACAATGCCACAGATGTCGCAAGTTTTGAGGGAGCGTGCAATTGGCATGCTGATAGCAGGAATGTCCACCAGAGCTGTTGCCCGTGAATTGAATGTTCATTTCTCTACCATAAGCCGTCTCCAAAGGCGTTTCAGAGAATTTGGCAGTACATCCAACCGGCCTCACAACCGCAGACCACGTGTAACCACACCAGCCCAGGACCTCCACATCCAGCATGTTCACCTCCAAGATCGTCTGAGACCAGCCACTCGGACAGCTGCTGCAACAATCGGTTTGCATAACCAAAGAATTTCTGCATAAACTGTCAGAAACCGTCTCAGGGAAGCTCATCTGCATGCTCGTCGTCCTCATCGGGGTCTCGACCTGACTCCAGTTCGTCATCGTAACCGACTTGAGTGGGCAAATGCTCACATTCGATGGCGTCTGGCACGTTGGAGAAGTGTTCTCTTCACGGATGAATCCCGGTTTTCACTGTTCAGGGCAGATGGCAGACAGCGTGTGTGGCGTCGTGTGGGTGAGCGGTTTTCTGATGTCAATGTTGTGAATCGAGTGGCCCATGGTGGTGGTGGGGTTATGGTATGGGCAGGCGTATGTTATGGACGACGAACACAGGTGCATTTTATTGATGGCATTGTGAATGCGCAGAGATACCGTGACGAGATCCTGAGGCCCATTGTTGTGCCATTCATCCACGACCATCACCTCATGTTGCAGCATGATAATGCACGGCCCCATGTTGCAAGGATCTGTACACAATTCCTGGAGGCTGAAAACATCCCAGTTTTTGCATGGCCAGCATACTCACCGGACATGTCACCCATTGAGCATGTTTGGGATGCTCTGGATCAGCGTATACGACAGCGTGTTCCAGTTCCTGCCAATATCCAGCAACTTCACACAGCCATTGAAGAGGAGTGGACCAACATTCCACAGGCCACCATCAACAACCTGATCAACTCTATGCGAAGGAGATGTGTTGCACTGCGTGAGGCAAATGGTGGTGACACCAGATACTGACTGGTTTTCGGACCCCCCCAGACCCCCCCCAATAAAGCAAAACTGCATGTTTCAGAGTGGCCTTTTATTGTGGCCAGCCTAAGGCACACCTGCAATAATCATGCTGTCTAATCAGCATCTTGATATGCCACACCTGTGAGGTGGGATGGATTATCTCGGCAAAGGAGAAGTGCTCACTATCACAGATTTTTTCAGATGTGTGAACAATATTTGAGAGAAATGGTTATTTTGTGTATTTAGAAAATGTTTTAGATCTTTGAGTTCATCTCATGAAAAATGGGAGCAAAAACAAAAAGTGTTGCGTTTATATTTTTGTTTAGTGTAGATTACATGCAGTCTAAGAAATAAACAAAAATAAAGGCAATGATTTAAAAAGGTTTTTTATGTGATACCTTTGTTTCCATGCTGCTTCTACAAAAGCCCACAGGCGATGGGTATTTGAAACTTGGATCAATTTTAAGCGGGATAATCTTAAAAGGTTATTGTTTTTGGATTACACGTCCTTCTTCTAGGGTTGTGATTATTGTAGTCACAGATGAGGAGTAAAGGGTGTTTTGCCATTTAAATATGAGAACGAATCGAGAACATTGGCTTTAGTTGTCAATATACTACACCAGGGGTGCCCACACTTTTTCAGCTTGGGAGCTACTTTTAAAATGACCAAGCCCAAAAGATCTACCTACAGGGCCGCCGCCCTTGCCCAATCTGTGTCGCGAGCGCACGTGCGGGGGGGGGATGCTAGTGGACTAAACGGCGGATAAACTGTGGCGCACTTAAACTAATTGCGCCGCATAAGCGCGTAATAGTGCACCGCATTTGCGCTTCAGATGAGGAGGTGAGGCCCCCTCATAACTGCATGAACCCGTATGACACAATACAACTGAGACTGGCTTACCTGTACGTCAATCAAGTGGCAAATGCCATAGTAAGGATGGATGATAGGCTAACTTTAAAACAAATTTTGTTTTTTAAATGTTTTCCTTTTTTTCAATGCCATGCCCACACTACCTTTGTGATCGACGTACAGTATTGGGCACCCCTGTACTACACAATGTATGAAGGACTTAGAAACACACATTATTCACCACATAGTCAACATAATTGGTCAAAGTAAATACCTAACATGTAAAAATGGGACACTAGTGGATGGGAAATAAATGGAGCTTAGGTTGAAATTGTATTTAGTTTCCATAGGCATGTGTCATTTTAACTACAGTACATTTTGGTGGGAATGTCTGTGGACATGGACGCTACATGTCATACATTTTCACAGCTCTGATTTCAAGATATAAGAAAGATCGTGCAACCTTATACACATTGAAGACTGCAACTGTCCTAGGACTGAGTAGTATTTCTGTAAAGTCTTTCTAAGAAAACCATCTGAACATGTTTTCAGTTGTCTACAAAGACTGAACCGCGGCTTTTTAAATCCCAAATGCTTGTGTTAGATGTGAATCACAAAGTATTGTACAAAAAATTGCAGTAGTCTTGTGTCAGATTCATAAAACTACTGCTGTATCTCAGCACAGATATGTTTGTCTCTTGCATCAGCCGTGCAGATTGGATGTTCTGTGTGCTCGCTGTTTACATCACCAGTGAAATACAGCCAGTACACATTCTCACATGTAATGAGCTTGGACACCGAACTGGGGTTTTATAAGAAACAAATTACAACCTATCATGGAGCTGTCACTTTGCTTTAGTCAGGAGCGCCACCCACTAAATATCACCTCGCTCATTACTGTACCGAGCGCTATGGCTGCTGCACATGAACATAGAAATCCATTCTGGAGGTATTTCTAACAAAGACACACTGTGATGTACAACAGAAAAACCCTGGTATGAATTCCTCTTGCATTTCAGGTTGGTATGTTTTGGTAGCTTAGAATATATACTTAATAACATTCACTAATAATATATATCATGGTATAGAAAGTGTCAGGCCTATTACAGCTCTCTGCTATAAAATGGTGAAAGTCAGTTTTACTGAACTCACAAGATAAGGTTAAACAAGGTATTTTTTGTACACGACATGCCCCACGGGGATAGTTGCCATTAATGCATGAGTGAACGGGCCTGTACAATGTAGGGTCAACTGCTGAGCTGTAGGTGGTTAACAGTGCTGTATTTAATGCTCCTAACACAAGCATCCATTAAATAAGTTAAACAAGGGGACTTAAGTGAATTAAAAGCAAAATGCTTTCCAGGCCCTCTCCAGTGGGGTGTGTTCACAGCGTTTGCTGCTGTTTCTCTGCAAACACAAGTCGTGGATTCCGACTCACATAACACTGACTGATTTGTGGCCCCACAAAATGAATTTGTTGGGCCGAGGCCAGCTGTGCAGCCTCTCCGTCTTCCCGTTCTGTCACTTCCTCTCTCGTTTCCCATCTATAGTCTTTCATAATCTTCATCTTCCTGTTTTTCATGCGCTTTCTCTGTGTGTGTGGACATTTACTGCTATGCTGTGTGTAGTAGAGGTTGACTGTACAGGCCTTCAGCTTCAATAAAAATCACTGGTTAGAGCCAGGGAATATCCAGAAATGCATTATTTGCCACTTTGATTCTCCAACCATGACTAAAATGAGACAAAAACGGCAGCTTATTTTATATTTTAAGCTGGTATAAAAGGATAATTACATTGAGATATGTGTGAAGCATACGCTGTGGTTATGGCTTTAAAAACGGAATGAGAAAATGATGTGATCTGCTCACATCCTGCATGCGGTAGCCTTGACAACCCACCGTTAACTTCAGCGTTGAGCGCGGGTGGCGGAATGACCTCTGCGCTGCCGTCAGAATACAGATAAGAAAATACCATATGACCGCCATAATTATACCTGTCACATTTAGACCAGGAATAGCTCTCTGGTAGCAGAACAGTTAAATCATGTTGTTATGTTTTTACAGATGAATGGATAGGGTAGAGGAGCCGTTCCCCCACTGTTCTGCTATTCTCTCAGAATGACAGCTCCCAAAGTGGATATTTTTAGAGGATGATATAATCACAGAGTCATATCACTCTCATGTCTCTCTTCAAAAAACGCCCCAGAAACAATATGCTCAACGCAATCAGGAGATTACCTTATCTGATGATTTTTAAAGTGGTGATAACACTGCGCTCCGTGCGTCTGCAGCTAAAAGGGTAAATGGGTGTAAGGTTTTTTATCTCAAGTGACTCTTCTCTTTTGGAAGGATGAGAAGGGATCGTTTCAGGGTCAAAGAAAGGAGAAACACTGAATGGAAAGAGAGTTGTTGTTTTAGGAGAGAGGGAAGAAATGATAGTCAAACTAAATTGTGAAGACAAATGTTTGAGGAGAGAGGAAGCACACGTGAGCTGCTTCTGTTGCTCAGCTTGTGGTGCTTGCACAGGGGAAGGGGAGGAGTTCTCTCGACTGCATCAGCACTGCAATGTCAGTGCGGACTAGCATACATCACTGTATGAATGGATGTTTTGCATAGCTCCAGCACAAAACTATTTAAAAGCCCCGGCTATGCACTTCATTAATTTGCCTCTGGCTGAGTCAAATTAAAAGACGTGAGATAAGTTTTCTAAAAATGGTTCCTTTACAGATGGTAATGTACTTGCACTGTTGTATTTTGTTTTGCCAACTTTCTTTTTCTTTGTTTATTGGGTTTGTCCAACAGCATACAGTTATTCTATCAGAGCATGTATCAAAAGTGGGTAAACACATCTTCACTTTATAGAAAAATAGGTAGAGTAACAATGTAAATACTGCTTAAAACCAGGGCAACAAATAAATAAATAGAAAACCAGTCAGCTAAAACAAAAATGTCAATAATAAACAATTCATGTCAGTACGGCAGCACCTCCTCCCCACGACAACCCGTCCAGTGTTGGGGTTTTGCCAACTTCTGTGTCTGTTGCGAGATAAAAGGGAAGGAAGATTGGACACCATTCGATTAATCAGCACTGGTGCATGGAGGTGGACAGTGGAAAGAGGGGGCGATGCAGCGATGCCCAGCCACCACAAGGTACGATTCGCAAACAGAGCATACAGGAAGCTGAAATACGAAGAAAAGAGAAGGAGAGGGAGGGGAAAACAGGGATCAAGGCCAAGCACCAGCTGTTAAAAATAGCTGTCCTCCTTGGCATTTTTCTATACCTTCCAGCAGTTCTCCTCCTAATAATAGCAAATATACACACATAGCTCAGGGCCAATGCAAACACAGGGGGGAGAGGCGGGCCAGCATGCCGGCAGGATAGATGCACTGGGTTATGGTAATGCCTTTGGAAGACAAAGTTCCTCCTCAGGACATACTGCTCACTTCACCCAGGCCTTGTTTAATGAGCTCCAACACACAGCAATGAAGTGCATTGAGAGCATTGGGAGGCAAATATGGCACGGTGATGTATGGCTTGCTTGTCCACGGCAAATAATAATCATCTCCAGACATGCCATAAAACACAGTGAGAATTCACCTTGAGCCTGGTGGAATATCAGAAGCTCGAGGAGAGTGCAAGCAAAGGGAGAAGCTTTGAGAGGAACGTGTCAGATGCCGGGCTCCGATTGTGTCAACGTCCAATACAACGACACTAATTAAATCCATTTCAAGGTACCGCTATAGAAGCAACGTCATGGTCAAGTAGACATCAAGGCCTTGAGGGAATAGTCCAACGAATGATGGATGCTTCCCTCCACAATGGTGTAACACTAAATAGGTATTTTAAATTCATTAAATACTTCCCTTACTTTGGATTAGCTCATGCAGGGCAGGAGCATTATACTTGCAGATCACTCTGGCACCGCGCACGCTAAAACTAATTCCCAGAGATTTTTACATATCTGGCCACTGCGGCGGAATATCATCCGTCACATGCTGTTTGTGATTGGTGAATACACAATGTGTGTTTTGCCAAACAACAGAACATTGAGAGGCATGAGAGTTGTGCTTGAAGGAGACATTAAAAGTGGAGAGTAAAGGAGAAAAACATTGTGTGTACATTAAGAATGGAGGTGCTCAGGTAAATGGTCTCCTGTGCCATTTGAAGAGGGGCATCATTCAAGCATGTGAAATTCAGGAGTCAATGGAAAACATCCAGTCGTCTGCAAAATGTGATTTCTAATTTGCTCTTTGTGTGGGCGATGTAATGCAATACTGTTTCAAAATAAAACATCTGAAGGTGTAAAGTGGATGCGCAGTGAAACAGGGGGGCTGTTGTTAACATGTGGGTCCTACTTTTCCCTACAGTGCCTTCACAGAAATGTCTGAAGGCGTCGCTTGGAGTAAAATGGCATACATTTACCGAACGGAATGATAAGTGGGAGTATGCAACACGGGCAGGTGTGAAACAAACAGCATAAATAAGTGTTTTTCTCAATTTGACACACATTCTGAGGGCTCATTATAATGCTGCTAATATCAATTAACTTAAAG
The DNA here is from genome assembly GCF_902827175.1 of Gymnodraco acuticeps. Classification (NCBI taxonomy): domain Eukaryota; kingdom Metazoa; phylum Chordata; class Actinopteri; order Perciformes; family Bathydraconidae; genus Gymnodraco; species Gymnodraco acuticeps. The sequence continues at coordinate 575,163 of NW_022990398.1, forward strand.
AGGCCCTATTATGCTTTTTGGGGTGTTTCCTTTACTGTGGTGTGTTCCATAGGTTTGTGTGCATGTAAATGGCCTGGACATGCTAAAATCCCTCTATTCCCTCCACAAGGAGTTTCTCTCCAACACTCCCTACCTGCCTGAAACGCCTCCATTGAACTCATTTGTATACTTCCGTAACATAGTGACATCACAATGTAACACACGCAATTCTATTGGCTAGCGCTCCAACACATTGTACGTGATAAACTAAGGGGCGGGACATCTCTAAGCGGGAGATGGCGGGACATAAGCGGTTGACCAATCACAACAGAGCTAACCAATCAGAGCAGACTGGGCTCTGGTTTCCGACAGAGGGTGAAAAGAGGGTGCTGCAGTATGAGAAAAATAAAGTCCTTTTTGAACATTAAAGCATGGAAACATGTCACAGTGAACTTGAAAATAAACATACTATGGCCCCTTTAAACTATTAATATATGTAATATAATATGTATACATATTTCAGGGAGTCCTGGAATTTGTAAACACCTCTCTGTTAGGAGTCTAAAAGTTATAATTAGCTACAATGATATTTGTCACAAAATGTAAAAAAGTAAGAACGTATAATTTAATGGTTTCTTCCAACTCCAGCATCATTAATACCGTATACAGTACGTGTTATTTGACTACACACATAACTGCTCACATTCCCTCAATTGTGAAACGTAGACAAAAAAACAATGCCTGCATTTGTAATCACAAAGGAGGGCAAATTGATTGTTTATTTTAGATTTGTATTTTTTTCACACTCTCAAATAGGGCACCAATTACATTTCCTTCCCCCTAACATATCTATGATAATTCCCCTACAAAGACTGCACCGAGGCTTTGTAAATCCCAAATGGTCGTGTCATAATCCAGTAAATTCAGGAGCCTAATTGGATTTCTGAAAGGCCTGGAATAGTATCAGAATATTAAATACTAGCTCTGTCAAATTCTGTAATGGAAAAGGGGGTCAAGTGGAAAAGCCATTGACAACATGCGCGCCTCAAAGTCATTTTTCGCCTATCATTTACCCCATTGCCAAAAGGTGGTCAGTCACCAGAGCCAAAGACTAATGGCGAAGTTAAACTGCGGAACAAATATGAGAAGTAAGCCTTTCAACATCCAAATATAGACACTGAGGATTGTGACACAGAACCTAGAACTAATTAAAGCCTGTCTGTGTGACGCACAGTGCCACGTAGACATCCAAGCTAACCACTTTCACTTCAATATGCTGAGAGCGAGCGTTCAGACACAGAGCAACTTCAAGCGCTGTCTGTGGCCTTCAGTGTTCACATCACAATGGATCATCTGCCTGAAACCAGACACAACAACTCACGGTCCTTCTGAAGTCACTGACATCTGAAGAGGTAAAAGAAAATCAGGAAAAGAACCAACAAAGTACACCAAATCTTAATTTGTCGTTTTCAAAAATGCACATCAACCCTGTCTAAATATGCTGTGGCTCAGACACTGGCTAAAGGGACTGATGTGTACAAATAACACCTTGTGAGTCATGTCCCACATTTGCATAAAAACATAAATCCCTAGAGGACCAGAAGCTAACCGTAAAACATGAGAGTAAGAAACCAAATCTCATTTACATTTCAGTCACACCCTCGGATACCGCAAGCATTACTTATTGATGACACTCGGAGACAAGAAAATACACCAGAGGGGAGATGTTGTGGAATATAGGGCCTTATGCAGGACTTGCTATACAAACACAATTCATCTTATTTTTGTTCCTATGCATGATTTGTTCTTATTTTGTTAGTACCCATTAATTTCTGGGATTCAACAACTTAATTTGTTCTCCGTGTGCTTCAGAGCAGAGAACAAATAGATCACATTTTCACAATTCAATTAGTTTGTCTAACGCCCGGAAATATACATTTTCATTTTGACGGACATGACAAAGTGCAAGAATAACATATCATTTAAATTAGATTATGAGGTGTTTAAGAGTAAAACATTGATGATTAAATAAGTATATATGGATCCGAATAAAGACAATAAAAAACATTTATTGATAGAAGATGATATGTGTGTGTTCAGCTTCTTAATGGTTTAAATACTAGGCTTTTTTGCATTACCTTCATGTCACTACTGCTGAAGTTATTTTTCTTAAACTCATACAATTGCTATCGTTGTGGACAAATAACAATGAGATTAATGATAATAAAAAAATACAAATGTACACAAACCTTCAATTTAAAGTGGACCTATCATGCTATATTTGAATAATATATTGTACCTATATAAAACATGTCTGTGAAGTTTTTTTTTCAAAATACCAAACAGATCATGCATTTTAGCCATGCCTCATTTCGCTCTATTTGCTCTTTTTTAGCCCTGTTTTTGCAAGGGCTGAATCTGAGAAGTCTTCTTCTTCGCTGCTTTTGTGGCAGACTACAGGGCCACCTACAGGCCTGGCATATGTACTACAGCGTCTCCAGCGCTTTCGAGCGGCAATGGCCCAACCCCCCATTCCCCTGATAGGTGGAGAGTTGCCCATATAGGCGTAGCACCCCTTTTCTGACGTCAGAAAAATTCAAATCTGGATCAGCTTCGTTGCAGCCCCGTTTTTAGAGATTTGGGTATGGAGGAAAAGAGAGAGGGTTGTGTTTTCTGACACTTGGTGAGTTCCCTGACCGGGGACACATATTCATGTGTAAAAGACGTACAAAAGTGCATTTTGCATGATAGGTTCCCTTTAAGATAACGTGGGTTTGCTATCCTGGCTCCAAGATGGTGGAATGAGCTCCCCATTGACATCAGGACGGCAGATAGCTTGCACATCTTCCGGCGCAAACTGAAAACTCATCTCTTTCGACTCCACTTCGAGCGTTAGAACGATTAACGAAGCACTTTTATACCAATAAAGGACTGGATTACCTAAAGCCAGTTGAGTAGCACTTGAAATGTTTGGCTCTATGAAACCTGATATATTTATATGATTCTGTTTTCTTCAAGGTTGTGTCTTCCTGGTCGAATGTACTTATTGTAAGTCGCTTTGGACAAAAGCGTCAGCTAAATGCAATGTAATGTAAGATAAAGTGGGATTCATCATTCTGCATAATTGGCTAAAGAGCAGATTTGAGATGGTTAAGAATGCTTGATTTATCTGAAGTTGACGAAGAAATGAAGTGAAATGTAAACGAATGTCGCTGCGTTGTTTGGTAATCAGCAAAGTGATCTCCATACGGGATGAAGAGCATTCTTAAAGATTGAAACGTGTACAGTTAAAGACCATTTAATTGCGACATCATAAAAGTCATCCCAAGGAACCTTTGTACTAGACAACATGTGCAAACAGTATTTCGATTTCTTGAGTTTCCAGCTTGACCTGAGTGACTTGGGGACATTCTCCCTTAATTATAGGCTGAACCTGGTCCAGAGCCTCCTTCTCTCCTCTTGCATATTTCACACACATCAGTGAAGGCGATAGCTCAGGCCAGCCAGTGAATACCTCCCCATAATTTACTTTAATTGCTCCTAATGCCATTTAACTGCTAATGATTGTCATACCTGGAGAAAGCTGAGACTGAAAAGGCGTTTATGAGGGGGAACATTAATTTCCCCCTTGATAAATACCTCCCTATGAGAAGAAAGCCTGACAGGTGAGGAACTGGAAGTGTGTGGGCCATAATCACGCCTCTGTGTGCTCAGTAATGAATGCAGATCCTGATCCATTTCCCAATCTGCCCTCTGTGATTAATATAAGAGAAGGCATTCCCCTGCAGCGCTGCCTTTTAAGCCAAGTTAACACACAAGCACATTACCCCTGTGACTTCCAGATTGGAACTGCCATTAAATTATTCATTTAATCTCCATCTTCAAAAATATGCATCCTAAACAGGTTGCTGTATAGTTCGACCTGATTTGTTTTTTTGCGTGTTGGCAGTATTTCAATAGGTGGAGGTGTGTCTGGCGGAGGTTCCTGCAGGATAAAGGTGGTTCAAAGGGGACACAACAAGCTAAAATGTAGGTTAACATCACACAGTCTAAGTATTTTCATACTCTAATACACCAATGCTCAAACATTATAAAAGCCTGCCTCGCCAAACCCTGCAGGCGCAATATCTGCAGCCTGTCATGAGATGAGCGTTGAATTCACTGCTTTCCGGCACCTGAACCAATTGCTGAAAAGTGGCTCACTGAGATGAGCAATATCTCAAATTCGCAGTACCGACGATGACACACTGAGCCAAGTTTGAGATTTCAGCACATGGGTCACGTGCCGTACAGAGAGCTGTCGTAACAGTACACTCAAGTGTGCACAAACACCTTGAGAGGAAGAGAGATAAATGATAACAACGGTTTAAAAATACTTCATCAATTTGATCCATATCAAGATGAATGGCTATTTAATGCAGTTATATTTTATAATTACATTACATTTAGCTGACGCTTTTGTCCAAAGCGACTTACAATAAGTGCATTCGACCAACAAAATACAAACTTGAAGAAAACAGAATCATATAAGTACATCAGGTTTCATAGAGCCAAAACATTTCAAGTGCTACTCAACTGGCCCTTCAATAAACCCTAAGTAAGTGCTTTGTTAGTAATTCTATCGCTCGAAGTGGAGTCGAAAGAGATGAGTTTTCAGTCTGGAAGGTGTGTAAGCTATCTGCTGTCCTGATTTCAATGGGGAGCTCATTCCACCATTTTGGAGCCAGGATAGCAAACCCACGTGTTTTTGCTGATGGGAACTTGGGTCCCTCTCGCAGTGCGGGTGCAGCGAGCCGTTTGGTTGATGCAGAGCGTAGTGCACGCGCTGGGGTGTACGGTTTAACCATGTCCTGGATGTAGGAAGGGCCAGATCCATTCGCAGCATGGTACGCAAGTACCAGTGTCTTGAAGTGGATTCTAGCAGTTACCGGAAGCCAGTGAAGGGAGCAGAGGAGCGGCGTGGTGTGGGAACATTTAGGAAGGTTGAAGACCAGACGAGCCGCTGCATTCTGGATGAGCTGCAGAGGTCGGATGGCACATGCAGGTAGACCAGCCAGGAGGGAGTTGCAGTAGTCTAGGCGTGAGATGACGAGAGCCTGGACCAGAACCTGCGTCGCTTTCTGGGTCAGGAGGGGACGTATCCTCCTGATGTTGTAAAGAGTGTATAATCCCGCAGTGAGATAATAAATAACGGATGACTAAATAATTGAGACATTAATGGCGCGTTTCCACTGCAGCGGGTAGCCCCATTTAAGCGTCCTTAACCGCCCTCAAGCGGCCAGGCCGGTTTTTGGTGGCGTTTCCATATAGCCTAGTACCGGCCAGCGGGTACTTTTTCCCTCTTTTTCCGGCCTCATAAAATCGTGGTTCCCTCAGACCAGGGCCAGGGCTGAACTAGTGACGTCAACACTCTCGACTGCTGATTGGTCAGAGAGAATCGTCACAAGATCGCGCGCGAGTTCATCCCTAGCGTCGCATATATATTTAGAAGCAAGCTTGCAGCATTTTTATAAACAGCATTTTGTAAACGGATGAGCTACAAAAATGGCTACGTCTAATAAGAAAAGCACACCGTGGTCGACCGAGGAGGTGACGACGTTCCTACATCTCATTGGGGATGATCAAATCCAGCGGGAGCTCGACGGAACAGAAATGTGAACAAAAACAAAGCCGATCGCCCCGCCTACACTGCGTTGCTACCCCAGGTCCTAAACTGTAATGGAAATGCGCCACGGCCTGGGCCGGCCAGCGAGGCAGCCCGAGGCCAGAGCGAGGCAGCCCGAGGCCAGAGCGAGGACACTTAGGGACGCTTAAACGGGGCTACCCCGCTGCAGTGGAAACGCGCCAATAGATGGCTAAATTAAAAATCAACATTTTCATTTAATTTAATCGTTTATTTGAAACGGGACAGTGCACATTGATGAACCGGATTTTAGTTTTGAGCTAATTTCCATCCGTAGTCCCTCACATGACATTTATATACATAGCAAAAATGAATACATGATATGCAAAATAGCAAGAGCAGCATACAAGACTTGGCAGTACACTATAGCAGCTACGACATATAAAGTGCAAGAGAAGATACAAGAGCTACATAAAGTGCGAGAGGAGATGCCCCTGTGTTAAAGTGCATTTAGCAGTGATTACACGTCTGTCTGTTTCTCAACCATTCTTTGAGTTGACCTTTGAAGCTATTGAGAGTGGGACAATCCCGTATCTCAGTTGGGAGGCTATTCCAGAAAGAGCTGCCTTTAATGGAGAGGACATTTTGTCCAAAAGTGGTCCGTCTGCGTTGGACTTCAACAGTTTCCGCTAAGTTTCAGAGTTACGTTTAAAAATATATATATATTATGATAACGTGAAATCACATTGTATTGTGTTAACTTGTATTATATTAATATTCTAATGTAAAGTTGATATGTATTCTGTGTGGGACTACTTGCATGTGAAAGGTCATAATCTGGGATGATAAAGCTCTTGTTGTTCTCCTTATCAAAGCGCTTACTCTAAATCGGATATCTAAAGATGTATTGCTTTTCCATAACACAACTTTGGATGGGGGGGATATGCCAATAATGTGTATGCAAGGGGCATCACTCTGTGTTGAAAAGTGGTCGGAAGATTTTGAAATGGTGTTCAACATGTTCAATTTAAAGCAATGTGATGGGGGGAATCCGTTTGAGGTTAGGGTGCATTATTACAAAAGATTGAAGGATTGTTATAAGTTTGCGTACATACATTATCATTGGTTATTTATAAGTAAGTTGTTGTTTGTGTTATTTAAGGCGTTTATTCTGTATTGACGATTCATTTAATGTTTCCTTTTGAGAAAGTAAACGTTTCTGAAAGTGTTTTAGTTTATTAGCCAACATTTCTTGGTGAAGGCTTTTTTTCAGAGCAATTTCTTTTACATTTTGAAAAAGTGATATGCACAAAATCAGTTATTTCAAAAAGTGGTGGGGACATATCCCCAGGGACCCCAGTGAAAATGACGTCTATGTGTGTGTGCATGAAAGATAAGCACATTTACTACACACTCCATTCTTTCTCTTTTCCGGAGCATCCTGGGATTTCTACGGGTCATCAGAGGAACTTTCTGAGTCCTTTGCTCTGGGACCTCTGTCACTGCTCCGCTGTCTATTTTCTCTCCTCACCTCACATCTCACCCCCTCTCTCCCCCGACAGTGCTCCTCAAATGGCACCATCCTCCCCATGCTCACTTTCCACTCCACTGAGCCGATGTCATCATTCCTACACATCTTGCCAGGTAGTATTGGCCTCTTTTTCTCCTTCATGTTGTTCGACTGCTAAAAATAAAGCTCCCTTTAGCAGCGCTGCCATGGGGCTCCAGTCTGGTCCTCTGCGGGGTTTAAAACTTTACTTCCTGACAAACAGACTCCACTTTCATGAGTCAGAAGGAAACCTAGTTATCTGATTGTTCGAGAGCGGACATGCAGAAATGTCTGTAGCACTGTGATGATCTCATTCTTGTAAACGTATGATGAGTGTTAAATTGTGCATCAGACAGAAACGTTAAGTATGCATCACATGGTTTGTATCCAGTTAATTCAACGTTTGCAGAAATGACTGATTTATGAAAAAAGAAAAAGGCACATTTCCATCTGTTCCAGGCTAGAAATAAATTGTAAAATGTGTATGCACAAAATAGTTCAAATCCCAAAAATATTAACAGAGTATAAAACATATAATTTAACTACAAAGCATACTAAATAAGCAAGAAAAATGGCTTTATAGGTATTTTCACTTTCTGACTTACACAACAATGTTAATCTTACCTTTTCAATTTTAAATATTACACTGTTTTGAGAGGGCCAAGAAATGTTTCCCCTATAATTACAATCATGCATTATCAGTAGGACCAACTGCATGTGGAAGCCTTCGTTCAGGAGACAATTTGACTAAAGTCTTCATCCCCCAAACTCTGACAAGTTTACCTCACACGTTGCTACGATGTTAAAATCTAGGATAATGTGATTTTAGTCATTTCCCCTCAGGGATAATCTTTGTTAACTCTTGTGGAAAGTAGTTCATAAGATACGTAATACTGATGGTGTGAGTGAAAACTCTGCAGGCCATGTTCCAGTCTCTTTTTAATCCACAGTGCATGTTATGTAGATGAGTTGCTAATTTTTACATGACAGCAACTTTGAACTTTGTTCGACAATCCCTGAGGCAAACTTTTACATCTCATCAGAGAACATTTCATATCCTAAGATATAGAGGGATTTCATTTATATAATTCAAATAATAATCTTTGTTTGGAGCAATATTATTGCTGTTTTACTTCCGATCAGTGTTGTTGGTGCCACTATTTTGTGATGATGTGAACCTTTTGATCCAAGCCGAACTTTTTAAGACTCACTCTGTTTTCACTGCAGCTCAAAGTGTGCTGAGTGGAAATGTCAACAGAAGGAACTGATATCCATCCACACTTGAAAGCCTAAAAGCTAAAAACAGAATAGAGGGCAAACAGGGATATTTTCTTGCTCAGAATTTATAAAGTCATCTACTTGGACGTGAATGCATCTTCTTTGATCTCAGGATCCAAAGCACTTAGGGCAATAAAAGACATTAAGACGTGCAGAGATACCTAGATTGCCTCAACAATTCAAGTCCACAAAACCTTTCCGCTGATCGCCATCGAACATGAATGAACAAGACAAGTTAGTGTGTGTCTGACTGCTTAACGGCTTCATGTGATTGTTTAATGGGACCTTAGGCAGGAACTCAAGAGTAAGACAGTGCTGTGTTTGAGACGTTTTCAATAGCCGCGTTCACACCGCTATACTTTTCCCACTTTAGTTCCGATATAGTTCCGAAATGTCGCGTTCATGCCAAAAAGAGCCGGAACTAAAATTAATTAATCAGAACCTTTTTTACTCCCTTTTGCTAGAGAGCAGGTACTTTCGTGGCTGGGCGGATTGCAAACCACACCCCATAAAACTCCCAAGAAGTTTGGTGAAGCCACCATTTTATTATCCTCGCATTAGCATTATTAGCATTAGCCCAGCGCACAAACGCAGAGAGAATAACTTATGGCAACACAAAAGAAAACATGGGAGTGGTGGAGATGAGGAGGTGTCGGCGTTCTGGCGATTTACTCGGAAGGCTTCAGTAGAAGCTGCTGGGAGTCCCAGCAGCTTCTACTGAAGCCAGTCCCCAACTCCGGGGACTTCCGGCCGGGGACTTTGGGCGGCAGTATACGCCGTGAAGTTGTTTGCGGCCTGCCAGTAAACCCAAAGCAGAAGAAGTGACGTCAGCGGCTTAATTTGTCTAATCCTTCCCCAGGAACTTATTCTGGGGTGAATGCGATCTGTACTTAGTCAGGAGAACTAAAGAGTTCTCATGAACCTTTGTGGGAAAAGTACTGCGGTGTGAATGCCCCTAATAATGTATAGATAAGTTTGAGATGATTTCTACCAGCTCTGTCATGTCTGTTTGGTCCGTGTCTACTGAACAGAAAAAAGTGCTGAATGATACAGCAGCATGGCCGGATAAGGGAGTGGAATTAAAAAGGTCATAATGCTTAGTCAGTGGAACTATGACTTTGGGAGGAATATTTGATGAACTGGCCTCATGTTGGCACGTTGCTGACATTAGAAAAAGGAAAAAGGTCCTTTAGCACTTTGTCTTATCAGCACATTCCCGGTACCGATTACTAACGCCCCCTTGTAATGTTCAAGTTTCCACACAAATAATGCGAAAATATGATATTACATTTCATTTAGCTGCCACTTTTATCCAAATAACCTTATAATAAGTGCATTCAACCATAAAAATGAAAAAAGTACATTCACTTTCAATAAGCCAAACCATTGCAAGTGCTAGTACAATGGTTTTAAATAAGCCAAGCTTTTCTAATTGCTATGTACAGAACCTGTTTCCCCCCCCGGGCTGCAGTCAAAACAGATGGGTTTTTAGTCTTTGATGGAAGATGTGCAAGCTTTTTTGCTTCAAAACAAAGATTAATCCATGATTTTGGAGCCAGAATAACTTTCAATTGGTTATTTAAAGCACCACATTTCACTTGTTTGTGAATGCTCGTGAAAGTTATTTTCCACCGCTTTTAATTGCAAGAAATTAGAATTGGTAGCAGCCACTGAACCCTCCAACTTTAAAGGACGATCAGCCATCATTGACAATCATCATAACACCTCTGAAACATTACATTTCAAGGAAGTCTGGTATTTCATTGTCACATAACGTCCACACGGTTCCGTCGCGTGCTTCAACGGAGACGCTTCCCATTCACTTTGAATGGGGTGACATCAAGCTTTGCCGAACTGCATTGTGGTTCGTTGCTCGCTTCGAAAGTTGAGAAAAGTTCAACTTTTCAAGCGTCGACAGAAGCGCCAGCCAATAAAATCATATGCCAGTACAAGCGCTAGCCAATCAAACCGCGTGCTTATGTGTCCGGGGTGGGAGATTCATGTGATTGGTTGTTGGTCGCCAGCCAGACACGCCCACCGGCAAGCTTCAATGCGACGGAACCGTGTGGACGTACCGTTACTCAGGAGACATACTACTGTCATTTCATTCTCACTCAGGAGACATACTTTGATTTTTGGTTGAAAATCTATGCAGCCCAAATGTCCTATAGCAGTGCAGGTGGTTGCTCACCTTGATCGCTGCTGAAGTTAACCTGTGAGCACAAAGCGAAGCCTGGTGTCTACACAGATGGGACTGGACAGATGGAGATTTTAACAGGGCAGCTGATGTCCTTGGGCTCTGGAGAATTTAGGTCTTATGGATGGAAAGAAGGTAACCGCCCAACATTGTACTAATGCTATTATTTCAAGCACCGGTTTTAACCCACAAGGACGCAGCATCAGACAAAGGCTGTCAGAAGTAGTCAATTATGACAACACAGGATAGCAAATACAGGAATAAATAATCATATTGGTGTATTTTAACATCCATTGCAGAAAATATCTTTAAAGTTGTATTCATTACAGTCTTAAAAATATGTAAAGATGGTGATTTTTTGAGGTAGCAATTGGTCTCACTTGCAAAACTATTTCTATTTTGTGGCACGATCCCTGTTAACATGGTACCTCTATGCTTGGAGGCATGCTAAAGTTAGCAGAATAATGTTAGAGCTCAAAGCTGAGACTAAAAAGCAAAGCTTGCTCAGCTGAAGAGAGCCGAGTGTGATAAATTGATGTTGAAAAAGTGAATGTGAGATGTCCTAAAATGGCCACAGAACAAAAAATGTTCTCTTAAATTTACATAAGAACATGGACAGCCACCATTTTTTTTGTTTGGTATTGTTTCCATTTAATTAAAGTTCAAAGACACAGACTAACCATGCAAGATTTGTGTATTAATCCATTGCAGACAAGTTTGCCAGGGCTTTAGATAGCCCTATTTCGTTAACAGCGTCTCAAAGTCAATTGAGAATTTGGACAACCTAAATCCTGCCTACATTTGTTTAACCTTGAGTTTATACTTATTATTGGTTGAAATAAATATGATATCTCCCGTGATTAATGGGAGTAGTCAGGAATAGTAAAATGCAGTGGTTGTGAATGGCCTATCCAATACACAGTTTGATGTTAGTTGTCTTAATACTGGACTCTTATGTCATGTATCGCTGCTGACGGGGTAAGAGCAGCATTCCAATACAAAAAACATAACGTACCCCAGGCCATGTTTCTGAGCGACGCTGTAAACAAAGCTTTATCATTTACATTTCTTGACTTTAACATCAAGCTCTGACTTTGGCTGCTTGATCTCTAAGTGCCATGAGGTCAACTGGGCTAAACCCGAAGGAGGACTCTCTTCATCTCTCCCCCTCTTATCTATCTTCACTCAAGAGGTGATTACCTTCATCGTTTTCCTTTCTTAGGGAGGGACATTTTCTCTTTGCAGCTTTTACAAAGAGGTTTCCTAACCTCTAAATGACTATAGGACAGCCAAATGAAATCCCTTTCCCATAACTGCAGCAGTAAAACGAAACAGGCGGAGAAGTAGCAGTGACTGCAGCGCTCCGCTACATATTTTTATCATACTGCACATGCAATCGAAATGTAGAGATAAAGGTATATCGATCAATACACCCAAAGGTCATGCTTTTCACAAAACATTGCAGTAGAAATGATTTTGTATGTGGAGTTTAGCACCATTGTTATTAGTATTATTACTGACTATGTATTGATTTCCTCCAGAAATCCTCGCTAGCCCCTCCCCTAGCAACGCTATTGTATGTGTGGACGCAGAGCCACAATAAGCAGCATTGATTATTTTTTTGTTACCCTTTGATTTTAAAGGACAAAGGAAGGAGAGTCCATTGCCCTGAAGAATGTGCCTTAATGGAAATGCAGAGAGATGCCTTGTGTGCTGGCAGGTGTCACTCAGAGACCTTTTGTGTTTGTATTTCCAGGGACACGCTGCAGCAGTTTTATGGAAAAGTCAAACTTTGTTGTAATTAGTTTGTGATGGGAGGTGGGCTAACAAGCTTAGGGACACATTTTGTTTATGCACTCCTCTGGCTAATTTCTCAGCTGGAGTGTTGTTTACTTAGTGCACACAATTACAGAACACATTAGTGTGCCCATTGGCCAATGTCATTGGGGACACACTTTATAAGACATTAACGTTTATAATCTATCCATCAATTATATTAGATGAAATATGAATCATACATTTGCATTCTTTAACACTAGAACCGCCAGAGGTCGCTGTATACCTAAAACCACCAATGGGTAAAATGTACCCGCTATTGATTTTCAAGGTACAATGTTCTTTTATTTATCATACAGAACAGTGAGTTTTGATCGCACAGGGATGACACTTATACCAATAGAATCTGTGGAGCTTTTCATATGACATAGTTTGTCTATAAATGGCAGTTTTTATGGCGATTTTTTCAATCTGACTTCATATTGACAATTGTTAACAACAGAGGGTGCTACATAACACACTTTCAGGAAAAGTCACGGACTGGGAGAATGTTATTGAAAAAAAGTTACATACAATCAAAAAACAGCTGCGGGTAAAATGTACCCGTTGGCGGTTCTAGTGTTAAGACTTCTGATCTCTGGTTATAACCTTGACACTTACACAATTACATTGTCGCTTCAACTTTATATATTCTTTGTACACAAACATTACATTCCTGTTTATATAACAGTTGGTTCATTTCACAATTACTGTCCACCTGTCTACCACAAATGTTTAGAATTGTATTTAATATTTTACATATTAAGATGTTATGCCTAGAAATATTTTAAAAAGGGCCATATTTTATTTTCATATTAGTATCTTGCTCCTCTACTGTGACATGTCTCCGTGCTTTAATGTTCAAAAAGCTCTTTATTTTTCTCATACTGCCTGTGCTGCAGCACCTCTTTTCACCCTCTGTCTGAAACCAGAGCCCAGTCTGCTCTGATTGGTTAGCTGGCTGGATCTGTTGTGATTGGTCAACCGTTTAGTTATGTCCCGCCCCTTAGCCTATCAGGTGGAGGAGCGCTGGACACACTGGGCAGAGATCAAACTAACATTATGTCACATGACTGCAGCGTCGTGCACAATGAATCACAGCAGTTAATCGCTGCCTTTTATTACCCTATGTGTCAAACCAAAAATTGGATCCCGCAGATGCAGTTATTGTTATTAGTCTGCTCCAAGCAACTTGAGGAAAGAGCCTGTGCTCTTACCAGTGGGGGGTCGAAGTGAGTGAGGGGGAAAGAGAGTGGACCTGGCTTCAGTGTGGAAAAGAGGATAAGCTCAGACAAAGAAAAAGAGCCGCCTCTTAAAAAACCTCCTTCAAAAACAAACCAAGGACGACCACTCCAGTGAAAGTGACCCAGAGGTGTTATGGATCATTGAATACATTCTCATCCCTCTGTCAACACAGTACTTCCAATATCGTAAGGCTGATTCTCTGTATCTGTGGCCGCGCTGTAGAAGCAGTGGGGGATGAGCACAAAGTGACCTTTAAAGAAGACAAGGTGGTCTCAATTAGCTGCATATCAGAGGGAACAGGCTCGTCTTACAGTCCCATGGGACGAGCACTATAATTACATTTAAGGAAGGTAAATATAATGTCTTTATGACAGTGTTAAGAGCTTGGCTTGAAAGCCTTGGCTGCATTTTAATATCAGAGCACTTTTAATCCCTGTTATTCACCAACGATTTAAACACTGTTAATGGTTTTTCATAGTTCTGAGCAAAATCCAAGCTCATGTTTAACAATATCGTTTTTTAACCATCTTGCTTATAGGGTTTCAATAAAATACATCTTAGGGATTGTCAAATTGTTGAAGTATAATACGATTTTTTATACTCAAAAATACATAAATGTGTTTCTGATATGTAAAATACTGGATTTGTTCACCTGTTCAGAGGCCTGGGTATCATTCAAATAGAGTATTTTACTTTAAAAAACGTCTTGGTTAAGGGATGACAACTCAGATTTTGTTCATATATTTTAAAGGGGAAATACATTCTTAAACCTTTCTTAAAGCAATAGGTAGATATTATGGAAAATAAGTGAGTGGAAATGATAAAAACGACTGTCATTCCAAATTTAGGGTCAATCAAATGTTTCTAATCTACCAGTCTGGCACGTAAACTACATCGAGGCTTTACGTGATGTCAAATGTTTTCTTTAAGCCACTTTGCCTCACTAGAACGCATTTCTTTATGTGTCTATTATGTGTATATTTTGACACCTTTAGAAACATAGCCACATAATAAAAAGGTGTCATTCAGCAATAGCCTTGAAACACTGAGATATTATCAGCATACAGATGAATCGTTTAATCAAAGCCCTGGTGCGCATGTTTTCAGTCGGCACACTGTTGTATTTCCCAGCTGTGCGCACACTGGGTGCAGCTTATAGATTTCAGGTCACCTTGTCTTAGATGCTGTCACCTTTGCCGACCTGCCTGCACGTCTCTACAGCAGTCCTCGTGAGAGTGAGTATGTGTATGGAGCCCATGTTATCACACAAACTCATACTATCTCTTTCAAAGCCTCACACTTCAAACTGCTACGACTCCATCGACAGACAATTATCCCGCACGGAGGAGAATTTATCTCTGGGTTTGCCTTCACAACAGATTCATTTGCAAATTAAATTGAGTAAAACAATAGGTTAATAGGTGTGTATGAAGCAGAGAACATAAATAGTTTGCAAATCAACTTGGCGGAAATGGATTCTCGTGTGAGAGAGGGTTAACTACATTTTCTCTTACGACTTAATGTGTATCTCCCCGGAGCTAATGTGTATCAATACATCAGAAAGCCAGATGGCAGGGAGTCATTGAGGGAATAGAGTTACTGACAGGCAGAACAGCTCTTAAGACAGATAGCGAGAGAGGCAGAAGCGGAGGCAACACAATGAAAGTCCATGTAAATAATTAAACACCCCAGGATCTACACAGAAATAACAACAGAAATCTTTGTACGGTATGTGGTGAATTATATCATTACCAAACATAGAATATCAGAATCAGAATACTTTATTAATCTGGAGAGTTGGGTTTCATGACAGCTGCTTGATTTTTGAATACAAATCTGCAAAACAAGATAAAATCAAATTTCATAAAATGTTAAATTAAATAAAAATGTATTTTAATTTCATCAGATTTATCTTGTATCATTATATTGTAATTTATAGGTTATCATGTAGTAAAATATTGCAATGCTTTATATTTATTAAATCAGTAAAAACTCTGCATGGAAGTATGTACATTATTTTTCTTTTACGTTTAAAATCAAACATGAATATGAACTATTCACACATTTTGTGTAGGGGGGGGGTCATTTCCTATGTTTCATTGTATTTGAGGACTATACATTGGATTAAAATGTCTCTTTGTATTTTCCTATTTAGCCTAGCTTGCTAACATTCACAAGTAATTCACTCAGGGTTTCCTTTTTGTTCTTATTTCAACACAGATTCACCTGCACACTCAGCACTGTGTTTCTAGCTAGTATTATCCTTCTCTCTTTCACAGGGCAAGTTGTTGTGATGGAAATAACCAGAGTAAGACTGCTTTGAATTCAATTGAGCTCATAGTAATGGATAATTATGTAACCCCAGCACTGGAATTACTCTGTTTCAACCCGCTACACGAATAACTAACATGACCAGGACGAGTCACAGAGCAGCATACGGAGAGCTCAATCACAGATGGGACTGACAGCAACATCTACAGTATTGAGAGGCAGATGAAGCCATGCCACATTGTAGTCGAGGCATAGTGGGATGAAGCATCTCCTGCTGTCACAATGGAAGATTTCCAGTGTGTTGATGCTTGTTCTGTGCAGTCCACTCACTCGGCAGTAAGCGCTAAAAATACTTGATATTTACAAGGAAGCAAAGTAAACAGAGCCTGTGTGTTTCCACTGGGACGGGGGAGCCTAATCCCTGGACATCTGCTTGTGAGGCATCCTCAGAGATGGGCCTGTGGAGAAGAAAGGGTGGCCTTTTATTTTGGTCAGCGCCTCACTTGAGAGGATGGCGAACAACGTCCTCAGTGGAAAATAAGAGAATGTCTGGCCGATGGCAGTGAAAGCAATTACAGAGAACAAGGAGACCCGGTAGGCATGGCATCTCTCACGATACTGTTTCATAAAAAATAAAGTCATGCCTTGTAGTTATTTGAATCCAGGAAAGGGACTACTTCCAAAACATGAGGGCAACTAAGTATGACTTTGTCTCTGTCCTTAATACGCACAGCACAGCAAAGAAATAACAAAGAGGCTGAGAAAAGACAGAGCGTTGCACGCCACAGCGTTCCTTCACACGATGTGACACTGGGCTCCGTTAACATGGCAGGTTATGTGACAGGAACCAAAACTTAAAGCCTGAAACCGGAGAGCCAGAGATGTTCTGTTTACACATACAGAAAGTCCTGGTTCCCTGTAGTGTAAACTCCAACGTTTAGTCTTGATTATATGTTACATTGTGTCATATGGACAGTTCAGTCTGAGTGAGCCTGGTGAGTTTCAGCACTTCTTCAATTGCTGGAATAAAGAATAAACAAAACCAGATTTGCTTAATGGGGTGTGAGGATTACGGAAGAGGATTAGGGCCACATACATTTTTTTTTGTTCTGAGAAAAAAGTCAGAATTCTGACTTTAATCGAAAAATTCTGAGTTTTTTCTCAGAACAAAAACAAACGTTTTTTTTTCAAATCCTCCCAAAAAAAAATCATGTGGCCCTAATCCTCTTCCGTAGAGGATATTGGGATGAAATGCAATTTTTTTGATTCTATATTAACAATAATAACATTTTGAAAGCTGATGAATCAGTTTTATTTGTCAGATTGCAAGTAACTAATGGGTTAACATCATTTATCAAGTCAATTTGACCTTTTTCAGTGGCTGACACTAGTAATTATGCTTTTCATCAGATAACCAGTAAACTGTAGCAAATCACATTTTTATATTAATCTTTGCAACCTTGACATTAACCCTGTCTACATTCTTCCACAGTGGATTAACAGGGATTTACCATTCCCTCATACCTCCAGTCATTTTGCTGTTTACTTGATGTTGCGAGCCAAACTACACATTTACCGTGGAACCGCGCCAACTGTTCAAGGCTATGATGGTGTGTACACAACACTCATCTCACACTAAGGAAGAAGAGCGGTGAGAAAAAAGGAATATTTAGTTTTCAATCTAACTTTCAAAATATGTCTTTTAATCCTAATGGAGAAAAACTTGTGTGTTGTCACAAAAAGTATCATGTTTTATGACAAACTCATCGAAAATGATTCCATGCAGTCCGGGCAGTATACATAACACACAAAGGATCCAAGGATAACATAAATTCTCCAAGTTAACACCTTAATAGAACAACAGTAAGACCTATGTACTCATAGGTGTAATCTTCCCATTAGCTTGTTTGTTCTTTGGTTTACTTTGTTAAATGGTATATTTGATTGAATACAACCATAGCTGGCAGAAATGCACCAAACATTTTGGAATGAATGGGACAGTCAAACCTGTTGCCCATCAAGACATGATGTGGGATGGGATGTTAAGAAATCCCATTCACATTCATTGTTCATGAGAACAACACACTATAATGTGGGGATAATGATGTATTCAATGTTCCTAGCAGTTGCCGTAACTTCACCCTTTTTCTAAAACTGATTCTATTCTGTGAATATGAGAAACCATACTTGTCTACAACTTGATTTCAGCCCAACATGCTTTTGGGGCGGTGGTGGCGAAGTCGATAGGGACTTGGCTTGGCGACTGGAAGGTCACCAGTTCAAGTCCCGGCAAGACCAAGTGCTACCGAGGTGTCCCTGAGCAAGGCACCGTTCCCTACACTGCTCCCCGGGCGCTGTTCAAAATGGCAGCCCACTGCTCCTAACACTAGGATGGGTCAAATGCAGAGAAACAATTTCCCCACGGGGATTAATAAAGTATATCAAATCAAATCAAATCACATGCATCAGCGTCACACTATCCTGTTCATAATAATATATGTGTATGTATTTGTGTATGGTGAGGAGCTCATGCATTCAAGTCATGTGATTGTTAGTGTGCTTAAGGTGAGAATAGGAGTTTGCAGCGAGTCGTGAGGCAGCAGATGAGATTGCTGATACTGAGAGAGCGCCCGCATAAATAAATGCAAATGTTGGCAAAGTGCCCACAGAGGGAGCTAGCATCACTCAGCAGGGGCAAGCTTTGAGTACCTGCCCAGGTAGAGAGAGAATTCTTCATTTTTCTGAAAAATGCGCCAGGAACTCATCAATATGAGTCATGCTGACCCGTGGGGAGGGAAAGAGTACATTGCTTAGGTCTAACACGAAAACAGCACTTTCCACCCTTCTCTTTTTGAGGCAACAGTGTTGAAATACGGTTAATGTGTTTTCCACTATGCCTGTAATTGAGCCGGTTACCTTATGGTGCCAAACAAGCGAAACCCCAAGCAGGGCAAGAGTAAAGTGAACCTCATAATTGGAGTTGAAACTCACGTTATGCTGCTGGGCACATATATTGCACGCTGTTATGATACATGCCTCTCTGATAGGACTCTTGCCTCTAAGAGTATCAGCAGGGATAAGTAGAAGATCAGTGATTTCCCACCACAGACAATCTCCATTTAGCTCAGCCAAAAGCTCACAGACCACAATCCCAGTACCAACCCATTTTTACTACTCATTTAGGGCAAATAGGGACCTTTTAGCACCCACACAGGCAGGGTTCGAGTTATGTGGGAGCCAATGGGAGCTGAGCTGCCACAAGGAGGGGTCTGAGCTCCCACGGACGCAGTGAAATCATACATCTGTGGGGGTCGCTAATACATTACCAACAACCATTATTTTAATCACAAATAATGCATGTGTCAATGTATGAGTATGAGTATTATTTACGAGGTAAATAGGCTAAAGGAAAAACATGTTTTCCAAAATAACTAGGCATTCTCTTAAATTACAATATGCCTGTACTTCACCTCCAAGGTGCGCAATACATTGTTGCGCAATAGATGCCTGTGAGCGTGCTGCGCGAGCCGAGATGATGTGTTATGTGGTGTGGGTAGTTGAACCTTTTCATATTTAACTTAGTTTGTAGCAAGTAGAGGGCTGCTGCTGTGTGTGTGTGTGTGTGTGTGTGTGTGTGTGTGTGTGTGTGTGTGTGTGTGTGTGTGTTAGTTTTAAAGACCCCCATAGAGCTCAGTTTATAACTTGAACCCTGCACACAGGTGAGAAAATGACAGCATTACTCACGGGTTAAATGTACTTGTGAACTGCCACCATTATAGAGCATAATTTATTAAGTGCCACTTTATAGGCCCTTACCAACTGGAATCTAATGGACTCGGTAATCAACAAGAGCTGTTAACGTATTCAAGTGCAGAAAAAGAGGGTTGTATTCGGCATGTGTTTTATATGACTGACCATAAGGGCCACATAAACTGATTTCCAAATAAGATAATCTGATGTTGCCCTCTACAAGTGACAGCAACAAAGAGGGTGTGATCAGGTCAGATTCTTTACGGCTGACTACTTCTCACAAAGCACTACTTCCTGCTGCTCATGTGTATTAAAGGAGACAAGAAGCTCTCTCATAGGATCCCTGTCTCTCTCCATCCATCCCTCAGCAGCCTCTGAGGGATGATTGAAGGGGTGTTGGAGATCCAGGATACTTTTTTTTAGGTTATTGTCAGGACTGGGTATTTGGGGACTTAAAGACTACACCTGTCAACAGAGGTGCCAGCAATCATCGACTTGCAGGAAATAAAATATGATAGGTGCATGGCCTAATGTTGGGTGGTTTTCCCATAGTGGGTAAAGTGTGGGGAACATGTCCAGACGGTTACTAATGACCCTATCTGCCACCAGCTCTGCCAAAGGGAAGTGAAGTATGAAGTATGAAGTATGGTGTGGTCAGATGGTCCATCTAGAAAAAACAGGGGGAAGTACAGAAAATAATCTTAGTGCAAAGAAGTGTGGAGTCGCCCTCCCCTGCCCAGCAATGAGTATGCTGTGTTTTCACACTGCGAATAAAAAAATCTGGTAACTGACAACCTGTCTTTGTCTGATTGTCCTACCATTCATTAGTAATCGGCACGACATGTCCCTTAATCCGTGGCACAGGCATATTCGTCTGTTTTGAAGGTCCATCTTTTTCTATGACTCTTACGTAGCGGTCTACAGAAATCATAGATTTATTTTTAGCAAGACCGGACAATATTCTTGGATATGATCCCCTCTGACTTCCTGAGTTTTTTGGTGTGTGTGTTTGTGTGTCCGGCCCATTAGACGGACACTTACAGCACCAGTGGTTTCCATTAGGCCCGCAGATCCGCTCTCTCTGTCTTCACGCATGCAGTTGTCACTCATTACACCGAAGTCCGTCCACTAGAGCGTGTCAGGTTGGCTCCAGAACATCGGCTTGTCATTTCCCTCCAACTGGAGAACGAGAAAGGGAAAGACAGGGGAAGGAGAAGGGGGGAAATGAGTGGCATAGACAGAAAATGTATCCTGTCGCATTATGAACACGACCGCAGATGTGACCAAATCCCTCCAAAACACGATGACAATGTGCCTAATGTTTAACTGAAGCTGTTAGAACAAAACCAGGATCTACATGAAAGAGATGGAGCTCTGAATTAAATGGCAAGTGGATGCGACAGAGTTATCATGAGAAAGAAAGAACAACCGAGCATAAGGCATCTGATTTAATCTAAAGTGATATGGGCGTAATCCCCATGTTAGGTCTAAGAAACAGAAATGCAGTTGGCAAGAAAAGCAGAACCAAGTCATCATTCACTGACCCTGCCCTGAGGAGCACACTTAGGCAGTATGTAGAATAATGCTCTGACTCAGCATCCAGGCGTAATGCAAAGGGCAAACGCCATATTATAATAGTAAATGACTCCGTACTCAGTTGATCAGGCTATGAATTAATGATTAAACAAGGAAGTTATTGTGGGGGCATTTTTATGGCGGATTGTGTAATGCTATCCTGAGGTCACTTTGCATCATGTAAGAGTCCATGTTGCTTCAAAATAACACAACATAACCACTTTAAATCCTCTTTGGAATAGTATGTTTTTCACATTGCTTTGTATGTGCAGGCGTATCAGAGGTGGCCACTTAGCAAGTCCAACAAACCTGTTTAGGCATCTTTGTGGAATGAAAAATGAATGAATTACTTACCAGATCCTTTAATATACAGTTGACCCACAACTACTACACGTATGTCTCTGCAAAAGATTTGAGCTAACTTTGCCGGTTCTAAGAATCATGGACAACGAAAACACCACAACAAATGAACAGCTCAGACTTACTGTACCACAAACGGATGAATCCACCGCATTTAGAAAAAGGTGGGACAACTTTATTTGACCAGGGTTTGTAGCAAACGGTAACGCTTCCTTGATTTAGCCATCTCGTGTGTATAAGCTTATAGTAACGAGTGCGAGAAAGTGCAAAGAAAAAAAGTAGATGCGGAGCTGGACTGAAATTGGAGTTAATTAACTAATGTACATTTAAAAGAAAAAAGACAGACAGAATTTGGTGCCAAACAAAAGCTTCTTACTGCTGGTGATGAAATCATTCCAAGATCAATCGTAAAAATATATGGTTTGGAGCGAAAAGAGTGTGCATTTATACAGTATACAAGTCTGTTATAAAATGATCAAAACAATCCACCTACAATGGGTTGAGTGATCTGTTTAGAGGCACTGTCCTCCCTCTGCAGCATCACCATTTTCCCCACTTGCATCAATCATGCTTATGTCCCATAATGCAATCAAAAGCTTAATGGCAAACGCGACCCAGCAGCACAATGCTGATGCAGGACATTTTTCTTTCTGGCATAAGTGGACACGTAAATAAGTGAGTTAGGGTAATCAGGGAGTAGAGATAGAAGTATGGGTGTGTGTACAGTATGTGTGTATTTGTCTACAACGTCAGCCCGATATCGATCACATCCACGGTTCTAAGACCACGTTGGGGAACCTGCCTGCCACTTTGACAGCTGTCCTTGTCGGCCCTATTCCTCTTGCTTTGTCTTTCATGCTTCTGTTTTCCTCTCAGGGGCGCAGTACCCCAGGGGGATGTTCATGTGACAGGTGTCCCAGTCGATCCGAGAAAGCACAGACAACTACAGAGGTGAAAAAGAAAGACACCGGCTCCGTCTTTTAATATGTCGCCTGTGACCTGTGCCCAAAGTCAGGCCTGCAAGCTTCAGCACAGAAACAATTGCCTTCAAACGCACAATCTCAAAGGTGTCCTCATACGACTGGATTGAGGTCAGGTGAGAGGCGCCCGCTGTGTTTGAAGAATCCTCCGAGTAGCTAGATCAGCAGCTGTGTGGCACACTGACGGAGGAGAAGTAATCACTATTCAGTACGCAAAGGCTCTTTATTATAGGGATACACTGCAATGATGCAAGGCAGTCTTGCGTGAAATTGAAGAACTGACATACGGTGTTTTCATCCACTTTTTTATTTGTCAGCTTTGCGCAGTTCAATAACAAGTCGAGCCAGTCACTCACTCAAGTCGCCGTGTTATTGTTTTCCTCTTTCTCTCTCTCGTGCTTAACTTTTTCCTTATCGTCGCACTAAATGGGGCGGCCGATTGAAGCATCAGCAACATACTTTCCTGACACCTGAAAAGTTGTCTGCGTCTGGAAGGCTGAATTCCCGTGATTGAGGGAGAGAGACCTTCCTTTCATGCTACACAAAATATGTCCAGGAGAATGGGTGATAAAGGGGTTTTGGGAAGGGGCTGTCAGCAGAAATGAATATCAGCACGAGAGAACACAACACAGGCGGCGGTTCAGTGGTTCAACACGTCCTGGCAGTTATTCACAACGACAACTTTTCAAACAGAGCTTTGCGTGACTTTTATCGCAGGAATAATGCATTCGTCTGAGCCACATTTTTCTGGGTTATGAAGGCTATTCCAGGCTTGTGTCAAACATGTTATTCCGGTTCTCACGTAAATGTATTCGTCTGTCATTGTGTTATGGGTCTCTATTCATAGAATTCCAAATCAGATTTAGAATCGTGTAAATGAACTCCTACAATCTTGAATTCTTTGGGATTTTTTCCAAACTCAACAATTCCATTACTCCTTTCACTCCAAATGCAAAACAAGGCAGTTATGTCACTTTCAAACTTTTGTAGTGCCCACCTTTAAAGAGGCCCTTTTATATTCATTTAGTTGTTTTACATTTCCTATAGTGTGTTATATAAGTGTGTGTGTATGTAAATGGTCTGCAAAGGCTTAAATCCGAAAGAACCCCACAGAGGGAGTTTCTCTCACACACACTCCCCCCCTGCCTAAAACCTCCATAGTCCTTTGTTTTCTTCTGGAACATAGTGACATCACTGTGTAACACTCAGGCTCCTATTGGCTAGCGCTCCAACACATTGTACATGATCGGCTAAGGGGTGAGACATTTTTAAGCGGTTACCCAATCACAACAGAGCCGGCCAGTTAACCAATCAGAGGAGACTGGCCTCTGGTTTCAGACAGAGGATGAAAAGGTATTTTCAATAAAGACCTTTTTGAACATTAAAGCATGGAAACATGTCCCAGTAGAGCACTAAATACATATATGAACCTGTAAATGAGTATAATATGTTCTCTTCAAACCTGTTATACTTAGTAGCAACAGTTTAGGGCTTGAGGACTCTATATATCATGGTCTGTCACTTGTAACCGTCACAGCAAAATGTTTATTTCTTTTAAATCACTGCAATGTTTTGTATTCAGTTCAATGCCACGATTCTTCAACTACTTTGCTCATAACTTTAACTTCATAATTTCCCTGTGCTCTCTGCAACCAGCCTTTCATGCAGTCATTGGAGGAGTTGTTGGCACAGATGCACATGGAGGTATTATGGATTTGACAGACTCTAAAGCAAGTGTTTGAAGTCCGTCAATCCTACTGAGCTCCTGCATTGTCTCCCTGGTACTGTAATGGGGGATTTACTGAGAAAAATAATTCTTCATTTGGAATAAAAGAACACCTGTGTTTTCTGCCTGGGCAGTTTGGTGTTCAACTTAAAGTATTAACTACTTTGTTGGAAGTGATTGACATCCTTAGTTCAATATTCACTTACTCATTAATTATTTGAAAGAGTACAAAAGTGCACTATTACTAGTATTCTATTAGAGTTATTTTCTTTTGAGTTACAGCGTATTGTTAAAACACATGATTAACAATGTACATTTAAACAAAAAACAAACACATTTTTTTACAAAACCACTTATATTTGGTTGTTTTTGGCAACAGAATGGTGGTTGTGTAGTCAACCATTATGATCTGCCTTAAAAATAACTGTGTTTGTCACCTTTTTTTTTTACTGTTACTGAAGAAAGTGTAAATAAATATGGACATTTAACTTCCACCACTTCGCCAGCGAGACCTCTGCAAACTGTGATGAAAAATATATTTGTGATATGTCAAAGCGTAATCCAGAAGAAAAATACGGTTCCGTCAAAACAAAAATAATCTGTTTTATAATCTCACACATGGCAATAATAGATCATTCTGATGTTCATTTTAGGATTGTACCATTGTTTATTAAATAATAATAATAATCATGTTGGCCTAAACCGGTCCATGTTTTGTATTAAACCTGGAGAGTGAGATTGAATGTTATACAACAAGAACTATATTTCCTCCCCTTGTCTTTCGTCCTGCTTATCAGAACACTAAACAGACATTTCTTATTTAGTTTCATCTTCCTTTCTCTGTTTTCTGTCAAACTATGTCTCTCTTCCACTCTGGCGGATCCCACCAGGCCTCCTGTCCCTTCACTGCACTCTCTACAGCGTGTTTGACCAGCTCTCACTAGACACTTCCTTTCCTCTAGCTGAGCCCATTCTTCTGTATCCTGTCCTCAATTCTACCATCCATTAAAAAAACACAGATCCCCAAGGTTTATGAATAGATGCTTTTGATGTTCTCTCACCTATCCCATTTTATGACTCAATTCTACAGAATATGAAGTGGTGCAGAAGAGAAAGTATGCTTTGCTTCAAACTTTATTGTTATTATTAGCCTACATGTCCCAATGTTGGAAACAGTGGACACACTGGAGGATAAATATCACATGATACAAGATTCATTTTACAGGTATATAAGCATATTTAATAGAAGCCAGGTTCACAACCACCAATATGAACATTTTCAAATAATGCACCGGCAATAACAGGAATCATTTTGGTCATGTCTTCCCTGGTGAAACTGTATTGGAGGTAGCAGACAAATAACTCTGAGATACACTTATTAAACAAAGCTATGTTAGATTCCACAACTCAAGCAGCAAGTCAATATCAAATACCAACCATGTTTGATAATGATGGTCCCACACTGTGATGAGACCCTGCCTGTGTTCTGACAACTACTCTCTCAAACTCATTATGCATTCAATGGGAATTCACTACATCTGTATGTGGTCTAAAGTTCTTTATTCCTTGACCCGAACAAAGAGTTGCGTTCGAGCATGGCGATTGGGAGTGTGAGTTCAGTCAAGTCCTTCAAAAGTGTAGTACGCGTTTTAACTCGCTCCATGTCTGCCAGTGTTTTTATTTCTGTTGTTAAACTTCTTCAGTACGAAAATCTCAAATAGTAAAAAAAAGTATTTCACTAGAGCCTATGCACAGAAACATAGTGTAGTAAAGCATAGCACCACTCGTCACTTATAAATAACTCAGATGTAAGTTATTAGCTTCTTAAACATATAAAGGCAGTACCCGCTTTAAATGCAGTAATAATAACACTTCAAAATATGTTAAAATAAAACTCTAGGCCTTTAGATTTCAACTTCTTACACTTTTCCATCACAACTGTGCGTGTGTTTTATATTAACCATGCTAACTCTGTTGTTGCCATGCGTTACAGCTTCACAGTTTGAAGTTAACCTCTGCGATTTGCAATTTTAAGATGATTTATTCAATATTTCTTGGAACCTCTTTTAAAGATGCAGCACTGACAGCAGTGTGAATCAAACACAGCTTCTAATACAGAGTATAAGGCCGACTTTTTCCCAGATCTCCCTGAAAGAAACATTTAAGAGGTTTCACAGAGAAATAGAGGAAGAAGAATAAGAAACCCCTTCCAAGGGGGAAGAGCTCTTACCACCCAACCACAGCTGTGGCGGGTGGGTGAGTGGGCAGAGATGGTAAAAGCTATGGGTAATAGTAGAGAAAGTGTGGGTCACATGTTGGGAGGTGGGAGGTGGAAACTGGGTGTATGGAGAATGAAAAGCCCTAACACTGCTATAGTTGACTGTCTGCGCGTGCAAGATGCGATGTGACAGCTGAGCAGGGCTGTGAGGGCAGAGATGAATTCACAAATGGTAGCCCTAGGGATCAGTGGGTTGCGGGGGAAGGAGGTGGGAAGCGGTGCGAGGGGGACGGTGCATGCTGGGAAGGGAGGGTCGGGGTTATCAAGGCTTAGGCCAGGATTCTCCTTCATCCTCTCTGCCATTTGTTGTGATGTCCAAATAATACTGTGTGATCGAACATTTTATTTGTTTCGATTCTATGATGGGACCCGGGAAAGGGAAGCATATGTGGTTGTGTGGAGCCTTTAACACAAGGTAACATTCAAGGTCAACTAAATAGTTTTTTCCCTGGTTATCTTAAACTTATAACTGAAATACAGATATAAAGAATAAAGAAGAATAAGTCATTAATTATGAAAACGTTACAAACCAAAATAAATGTATACTGCCAAAAAGGTGAAATCCTAAGAAGAATTGGGAGGGATGAAACCCTCTTTAATGGTCACACATGCAGAGCACACAGCACACAATGACATTTGGCCTCTGCATTTAACCCATCCTAGTACCAGGAGTACTAGGAGCAGTGGGCAGCTATTGTACATCGCCTGGGGAGCAATGGGAGTGAGGGGGGAAGGGGGGTGTCCGGTGCCTTGCTCAAGGGTACCATGGCAGGGCAGGAGGTGAACTGGGACCTCTCCAAGTAGAAGTCCACACTCCATATTTTAGGTCTGGTCGGGGACTTGAACCGGCGACCCTACGGCTCCCAGTCCAAGCCGAGTAAGAAAACAAAAAATACATGTACTGTATATCATACGCAAAAAGACCCAAACTAACACATTCAACACCTTAGTTTTGATAGCTCAGTTTAATATTCAATATTCATTGTGTTTGTAAATATTGTTTTAAAAATTAAGTAAATTATTAATTTGAATCTCCCTCTCAAAAATATTCCCAGATTAACTCATTGTATATCTTTGTTTTTGAAGACATGAACATTTTCCTTATTTTTTACTGATCTCATTTTGAACAACTGGAAGCATCTTATTTTTTATTTTTTACATTTGGAGAGCGCAAGTTTTTCAAATGTTGGAAAGCCATTAAATCGTTATCCACCGGCGATATCCGTAATGAACTACCTCCGTGCATTACCACAGGGCGGGACCTGCTGCCAACGAGCGTGACGTTCGAGTCCTAGCTCAGGCTAAGTAGCTAAGCTAACATGCTCTCAGTATCAATCGAATGTAAAACATGATTGATGAAAGTAGTAAATCGGTCAGATTTGACCCGAAGACAACAGGAGGGTTAATGCCATATTCACTTAGTAACGCATGAACAACTTTTACAAATATTTCTATATAGTCTGTGTTGGTAAATGTCATCTAGGTTGCACATTTCCTGCTGAAATACATGCATACCAAGTCACTGCGTGGCACTTTGGTTTTGATAAAACAGTGTAGTTCCACTATATAAACGTTACATTCATAATCAAACGAGACAATCTGCAAGATAATTAGCTATTTGGTATTATTCTTAATGCTTGTCATTCACACGTTAATAAAATAAAATAAGTACCGATACATAGCAGAATAATTGTGGCGGTGTTCAGCCTTGCTCAACATCATTTATTTAGCTAATACTACAGCGGGCTGCAGGCGAACCAAGTCCGCGTTACGATGCATTCCTTGATCTCCAGTTATAACGCCGGACTCCGCCGCTGGCCGAAGCTAACGGAGCCCCAGGGTGCTAGCTACGGCCGCCGGGACGCGCTAGCGAGCTAGCACCCTGCAGCCCCGTTAGCTTCGACGGCGTGGACTCCGGCGGCCCACCCCTTTTAACATTTGCTCCCGTTTAGCATTATGGGCGTCATAGCCATATAGTATAAAAGTCTTACCCAAGGCTGAATCATAAACTAAACTGTATATATGTATACAGGGTTACGTCCTTAGCTGGCTAATAAGCTACATAACAGGCTAAGCTAACAAGCACACAAACACTTGCTAACGGGGTTAACATGTATAATATTATCATTTTACTCACCAAAAAAAGCTGAAAGTAGACTTCTTGGAAGATCTGTTAGTACATTCAAGCGCACAGCACGACATTTTAATTATCTGGTATTTGTAACAATATTCCCTAACAGGCACGATCACCACGGACACAGCTAAAGGATCAAGTACAGTAACTACAACTAATTAACGTTAGTTCCTCTATGGTTGTAGCCTAGCAGATTGGACAAGTTGCTGTTAGCTGACAGTGAGGCACGTATCTGTCAATCAGAGTGACCACGCCCTAATGTGTGCACAAACTTTAAGACCTAATATAAATATAAAGGGTCGCGTTAGAAAACAATTCACTCACAGATCCATAATCATGAAGGTGGAATCTAACTATATCGATAATAAAATGTATGGAGCCAGGGGTAGAAACATGTTTTTTTCTGCTGTAAAATCGGGCATTTTAACATGGGGGTCTATGGAAATTGCTCCTTTCTGCAGCCATCGCCTATCGGCCAATATATGAACTGCAGTGTGTGGCACTTCCGTATTGGCTTCCCGGCTCTACCCCACAGTTTGCCGCTTGGAGCCTACACACGGCGGCGTGCGTTGCCGCTTCAACGCTTCTGCCCATTCACTTTGAATGGGGTGACGTCACGATTCGCCGAACTGCATTGTGGGAGCAAAGCGTAGCTTCTCTCGCGGTGCTCGCTGCAAAAGTAGAGCAATGTTCTACTTTTGCCGCCTCGACGGAGGCGTCAGCCAATCAAATCCCGCGTATGCAAATCTGACATTACAAGCGCTAGCCAATCAAACCGCGTGTATGTTGGGAGAGCCAGACCGCAGTTATTTCCCATATGTCAAAAAATGGAGGAGAAAATGATCGTGGCGGTACTATATGACCAGTCCCTCTTTACATACAGGGATACAAACCGGAGGAGCCAGGCATGGGGGGAGGTGGCAGAGACAGTGGGTGAAACTGGTAGGTGTTCGCCTGTTTGGGGAGTTTATATCCAGTGTACTTCGTTTGAATGGACAGCTAGCAAGCATAGCCAGTATATTTAGCCAGCATGGATGTAGCGTGAATGCTTTGCTTTGTATGTCCGGGGCGGGACATTCATGTGATTGGTTGTTGGTCGCGTTGTTCGTAAAAAATCCCCAAGCTTCAGACACGCCCACCGCCAAGCGGTAATGCACGCCGCCGTGTGTAGGCTCCGTTACTGTTGATGTTGTTCGTGAAGCTTTAACCAAGTTAGATCCTAAGAAACCGGCTGGCCCGGACAACGTAGAACCTTTCTTTTTAAAGATAGCTGCAGATTGTATTGCTCCACCTCTCACTACTCTTTTTAACCTCTCCCTCAGCTCAAACACAATTCCAAAATTGTGGAAGTCAGCGTATGTCCTGCCTTTGCTAAAAGAAGGGGAGGCCACCTTATTAAATAACTATAGGCCAATCTCTAAATTGTCAGTTCTGGCTAAGGTTCTTGAACGCTTAGTGAGTGAACAGGTAAAGGTGTTTTTATGTACAAATGACATCCTGTCTAAACATCAGTCAGGCTTCAGAAAGCAACACAGCACCATCACTGCCACAATGAAAGTGGTGAATGATGTGGCGAGTATTTTAGATAATAAGCAGAGTTGTGCAGCTCTATTTATTGACCTTTCAAAAGCGTTTGACACCGTCGATCATCACATTTTAAAGCAGAGGCTAGCCAGTATAGGCATGCAGTGGGGTGGTTTGTAAACTACCTCTCTGAAAGGTCCCAATGTGTTCACTTTGATGGGCTGTCTTCTGAGTGGTTGAACATTGCAAATGGTGTTCCCCAAGGTTCTGTTTTAGGTCCACTTTTATTCTCCATCTACATCAGGGGTGCCCAACCAGTCGCGCGGGGAGATTCCCAGTCGATCGCGAGATGTGTCTAAAAATAGAACAACAATATTCTGTTTTATCGTTAATGTCCTGTAACATAATCTTCCTGTGGCAGAATAATGCACTGAACGCATCAAAGTTTTGTGATTGGCCGGCGTGACCCCATGTGTCGGGGCGTGGCTGGTGAGCAGTGGGCAGTGCACTCGTTCGCTAACGTTGTCCGTAGGAGTGACAGTCCGCACACACACAAGACCGCAATTATGGCAGAAGCAAAACATATATAATTTTCACTCAGTGGGAGGATGATTATTTTTGTATCTATTCCAATTCAAAGTCCATCTGTCTCATCTGCAATGCGAGCGTGGCTTTATCGAAGAAGGGTAATTTAGGAGCGGCATTTCAAAACAGTGCACAAACGCTACGAGACGGAATTCCCTCTTAATTCTGCCCTACGCTCCCAAAAGGGGAGGGGCCTGAAAGGACAGCTAAATGCACAGCAGTCCATTTCCACCAGGCCCAACAACAAGAGCAAGGCTGCTACCATAGCACCTTATCGTGTCAGTCACGTTCTTGCGAAACACATGAAGTCTTTCAAAGACGGCGAAGTTGTGAAAGAAGCATTCCTGGAGGCTGCCGATGCGTAATAAAAATAACAGTAGCATTTCAACAGGTTTTTGATATGATAAAAACTCAAGTTAGATACCGTTATTAATCAGCTGTAAGTTTGAGTTTGTTTGAACTTATTCATTATAATTATTGTACAAAATGGTATAAGAATGCAAACTTAAATTGATTATAGTCTATTATCAATTCAGGTTAAGAAACTAGTGTTGCTTGCATCCTATTTTAAAGGCATTTCTTTTTATACTCGACTAAAATGCAACAAAAAAAGGGTTTGATTCTATTAATTTTGTCTTTTTTATTGCACTTTGGCAGCAGATTCCTGTGTAGCTTCAGATCTGAGTTGTCTTATTAGTAAGCCTAATTTATACTTTTGTAGCAACACTATTTTTATATAATGGCAAAGAAAGGGTTCAGAGTCTTTTCTTTTTTTTCCTGTGTCATATGTGGCAGCACTGTTCAATGTTTCTTGAAAACATTACCCACTGTAGTATGTGACGTGTGAATAAACTCCAACTCTGTATCAACAACACTGTTGTGTAACTTCAGTTAAATACTTGTATGTGTGTAGATTAGAAAGAGGTAAGATAAAGGATCTGCAGTATTTTATGAAGTGTTAATCGTACAAAGGTCAGTTTTATACAAGTAGAAGTGTGTATTTACCTGGTAGTAGGCTGTCGGTAATGGCTACGCCTCTCTATTTGGACTGGTAGATCTCGGCAGACTGGCAACTTTAAAAGTAGCTCTCGGTTCAAAAAAGGTTGGGCACCCCTGATCTACATCAACAGTTTAGGTGAAAATGTGGATGAAGCTACTTTACATTTTTATGCGGATGATACCGTGATGTACTGTGCAGGTCCCTCCATTCAGGAGGCTGGTGTTAAATTACAGGCTGTTTTTAACATTATTCAGACTCAGCTCTCTGAACTAAAGCTTCTTTTAAATATTGAGAAAATCAAGGTAATGCTCTTTTCAAAAGCTAAAAAGACACCAGAGCCTGTTTTAGATATTGTAACTATGCAAGGAAAAAAACTTGAAGTGGTTACCTGTTACAAATACCTTGGTATCTGGCTTGATGATTGTCTCACTTTTAAACTTCATGTCAATAACCTGCTTAAAAAGCTGAGGGTTAGACTAGGTTTCTTCTACAGGAACAAGTCCTGTTTCTCGCTTGAGGCCAGGAAAAGGCTAGTCACTGTGACCTTTTTACCTGTGCTGGACTATGGTGATTTGATGTATATGAATGCACCTGCCAATTGCCTGGTGAAGTTAGATGCTGCGTATCACAGCGCACTGAGATTTGTGACAAACTGTAAAGCATTAACCCATCACTGTACCCTGTATGCAAGGGCTGGTTTGCTTTCACTAACTGTACGGAGGCTCAGTCACTGGTACATTTTTATATACAAAGCCATGTTAGGGAAACTTCCATCTTATATCTGCTCCCATGATCTCACGGAAAATTGTAAGTGGCTACTGCCTGAGATCGAATGCTGTGGTTTTATTAGATGTGCCAACTGCTAGGACTGTCTTAGGGAAGACAGCTTTTAGATGCGCAGCTCCTCTGTCTTGGAATAGTCTGCAAATTAAATGGAAACTGAACAATCTGGT
The DNA here is from genome assembly GCF_902827175.1 of Gymnodraco acuticeps. Lineage (NCBI taxonomy): Eukaryota > Metazoa > Chordata > Actinopteri > Perciformes > Bathydraconidae > Gymnodraco > Gymnodraco acuticeps. Next base: position 607,985 of record NW_022990398.1, read on the forward strand.
GCCACTAAATGTTTTTAAAGCTCGGTTGGATGCTAGTCAATCGGAAGCTATTGGTACCTGTTTATGTAGATAATTATGTAAATGATGCTGTATGATGTCCTTTTGTTGTTCTATTTATGTTTTTATGTTTCATGTGGAACTACTTGAGCAGGTCTCCCTTGAAAAAGAAATCAATGATCTCAATGGGATTTATCTGTATAAATAAAGGTTTGAAATTAAATGAAATGAAAAATAATATGTTGGTTATATATTCATATATTACAAATTACAAATCCTCCACATTTTCAAAAATAAGCTTTTCACTTTTTGAAAATTAGATGTTTATATTAAAACCACTTTCATGTCTGTAAGATAAATAGACAACTAGAGCCATCAGCTGGTTATCTTTGCCCATCATAAAGACTGGTAACAGTGAAATAGCAAGCCAAAATTCATAAATCTGCACCTCTAAAAGGTTAATAATGGTTCAATCTCGAGTCTTCCCTGGTTGTCTGGCATTCTAACAGTGATGATAAGACTCAGGAAGGAAGTCAAGAAACACTCTGGTGCATAACACCCTGTTAAAAACACAAATTGGCGTGGTAGAAATAATTGGTTAATTAGGTAATTGACCTTCACCCAGGAGATCACTGTTGATGGCCTGTGTAAAACAGGAAGTCATGGTTCATTCATTTTAATTTACCTCTGAATCTCTACGTACATACTTCTATTAGGCCCCGTTTGAATGACCTCATCAAGAAGAGTGTTGCCTTGAATTAACCAAGTAGTTTTATTTTGTTTCCCAGAAACATATTTGAGAATACAGTTTAGTTTGAGCATGTACTTCTGTAGGAGACAGGGTTGCAAGGTTGTCCTGATGCACTAATGGAAAATAATCATGTCTCCTGATTTGTCACCCTGATGATTCAAAAGGCTTTCAGTATTTCCACAGGGAATCCCAGCAAACACGTGTGTCCAAAGCTCCGTCCATGTGCTCTTCTAACAGGACACGGCACATTATACTGACAAAGACATGTAGTGACCTTTAAATATGTCAGGGTTCCAAAGCTGTTAATTGAACGTGTTGTTATTATTTATTTTTTTCTCTCATATTCTCCTACATCAAACTTTCTCACCCATTTATTGAACTCTCTCTCTAACACTGCCCTAAGGGTCCCTCCTTCCTTCAGGACAAATTCACCAGATGCCAGGTAAGTGTGGATGCTAATTCCTATCGGGATTTGGCTTCCAAACCTCCCTGAGCAACACAAATACAAGTCCCATGGTCCTGTATAAACACTGGGGTAATACCAGATTGCAGATGACACAAGGCTTCAATCAATCAATCCATCACTTCTCTGTAGCTACCTCAATCCCAGCCTCACACACACACTTCTTACCAGAACGAAGCCCTTCTTTCAGCACAGGCACAATTAATCACAGATGCCACCAAGAGTGACTCTGACAGCATGGAGTGGTGCAGTGATGACTTATATTTGTAGGCTGCAAGGGGGCCCTCAACAACAAGCAATGGGGTTTTTTCAGAATACTGCAGGAAATAACCTCTTTGGCAAACACACATTTATGATATGTTCTATTCAGCGGGATACACTCCAAGCATCAACACCACTTTTATGAGTTTTGAAGCGCAAATGCTATCGCCAGAAGTAAATAGCTCATGGTTACAACAGCTAAGTCGCTACATCGCTAAGCTAAAGACTAATGTTGAATGAGGTTAAAGATGGGGTAGGTAAGTTTGAGAAACCGGCTCGAGATACACTTTTTGTTATATTCCATGGAATGCTCTTAACATCCCGATAGCAATGAATATCTGAAGTGCTTTGACAAAAAATCCATTAAAAAAACGTCATCCCTGGAAGCCGTAGCGCTGTAAAAAGCACGACCAATCACCTGAGCCGGCCCGGCTAAAGTAACTGGATGGCCTACCTGCCTGTCAGCCTTCCGTCTGTGCACAAACGTATCTCGTGCCCTCATTGGTCATGTGCGCGTTTGTGTGTGTTGGAGGAGGGGCTCTGTAAGGAAGTCTGAAGGAAGGGGCAGATTTTTTTCGGCTGTGTATTTTCAAATTCTAGCGCACTCGAGCTGGTTTCTCCGAAATTACCTACCCCACCTTTAAGTGTTATTAACTCACTCGTTAGCAACCACTGTTTTTATGACACAGAGAAGCTTCGGACATAAGGAGTGGATTTTCACTGACATATGTTATGTTGTGCTACAAAACTACATCATAAAATCACCATCATGATCATCTCTTTAGCTGTAAAATGCTAATTAATTTAGCATTTTACAGCTAAAGGACTCAGGACTCATGCCTGCACCAAGCTATCCAGAGAGTGGTTTATGTGTGTGTGTGTGTGTGTGTGTGTGTGTGTGTGTGTGTGTGTGTGTGTGTGTGTGTGTGTGTGTGTGTGTGTGTGTGTGTGTGTGTGTGTGTGTGTGTGTGTAGTGCTGGTGAGAAGGGGGATCTTTTGAGCGAGAAAAGAAAATCCGAAAAACCATTTAGAATTTTAAATAGCTGCACCATCTCCAACTCAGCCGAGCCCCATTAATTAAAAGGACATGCTCCGTTGAAGCCCAAATTAAATCTCACTCTTATTCACCGTAGGAGACGTCTGTAAGAATGATCTTTCTCCTGCTCCATGGTAAAACTACGTAATCTGGCTGCAGACTCTATCATAATTGGATGAGGATGATTTATGCCAGGTAGAGAGAAATGATGAGGGGGGAAACTTACTCCTCCACTTCACCCCAGCACCCCTCTCTCTCACTTAAATATTCAAACTCTCTCACAGCTCGAGAGGATGTCATATAGTCCTGTACTCACGTACAGATTCCAGCATACTGTGAGGGTTCTCAATTATCTTGATTGACATTCTCATCTAGAGTTGCCGTCACTGTTTTGGCATGTTTGTGTAATTTCAGAGGGTTTCATTTAACACTTGATTTGTCGAGTCGGTGCTGAGATCGGAAGCCAATTTTCAAGTGTGAATGTGATGATTGCACTTCCAAAATAACATTAGCTATACTCTGTGAAAGAATACCATTATTGTTTTATTTACATATTCATGTTCATCCTTTCTGCCCTCTGCTTGCGGGGGTTTTAAAGTCACTGAATGCCGAAAAGCTAACATGCTGTATACAGATTTTCTGTGTGTTGATATAGAGTTGACCTCACATTCACAACATGCTGAGCTGATTGTGCCTTCAATTCAGTGGATTGGTTTATTTTGGCCTCTGTGGAAATGTTCAGAGTGCCATAGTAATCTATGGTTGGATTGTATAGCTTATAAATCATCTTCAATGAGTCTGGATCAAGTCTGACGTCACTAAAACACACATTTCAAGTAAAGTCTGAACTCTCTTTCTTTTAGAATTGAGTATGACTCAAGTTTGAGTAACCATCTAATGTTCCCGTGTGGCTGTGCAGCAGCTGAATGCCCTTTTTCTGCGCCCTTGAACTTCTAAATTTAGATTCAACAAGAACTTGTTTTAGTGGTTTTATATGTGCGAGAGTGAGCATGTTCATCTGCATTTTGCATTTATGTTTTTACTCATGCGTTAGTAGTTTGCACCATGTCCTCTGCTGCTGCTGCTGCTCTGGGATTTTGCTTGTGGCTATCCAACCTGCTCGAATTTCAGGTAGCTGTACTCCCTACCAGAGGAAGGTCTTCTGGGAGGTCTTGTTTGAACAAAACTTCCCACCATGTCTTACTGTAAAATGTAAAGGAGGCTGCCTGCACATTGGTGTAGACAATAAATAAGGGAGTAGAGGAGAGGGACAGGGCAGCTTTATAACATATCTGCAAAAAGCTTTTAACCTATTCAGTGCTAGAAAACTACAAAAAAATGCTACTTTATAGATTGCAATGAAACCACATACTCTCGAATGTACAGCATGTGTGCAATATGATATACATTATTACAGTTCAATGAAACTTGATGAAATATATATGTTTAGAACTACCCCCGTCTTTTCTTAAGCCACAGCTTGTTAACTATTTTCAGAGATGTTATAATGAAGTAAAGAAGAAGGGGAGGGGGAGGAGGTAATAATGCTTCCCCCAACATATATTGGAAGCGGATGCGAGGCTAATGAAATGGAGATGCAGACGACATGTTGTTGATACAGTGGCAATTACCAACTGCTGCAACTGCAGTACCTGCACTGCCTCGGTCACGTGCTCACAGCCCGGAGCGCGACTTAGGCAAGGCTCAGAGCAACTCCTCACACACACTGTTCAGTCCTCACACACTGCAGTCCTCACACACTCCCTGCCTGCCTGTCACTGCCCCTGTCGATCTCTACATCTCTTTACTTTAGTTTCCTGCTGTCTATCATTCTTTGCCCAGGCTTCTATAATAGGGCCAGTCGCTGTACCGGTGCCAAGTAACAGGGTCAGTTTCCTCTATAAATATTAAGTGCATATATACTGAACAAACTGAAACAGTGGCTTTAATTAAATGTATTATGTCAACAGATTAGTTGAAAGCAATAACATTATTCTTTATTTAAATGTGATATTATTGCTTTCAACTAACCTAATACAGTTATGTAAAATCTGTGGACATAATACATTTCATTAAAGGGATAGTGGAAATGGAACCTCAAATAGTTTCGTTTTAACTTATATACAAGCATAATTACGTACCAAAACAATCACACCTGATTAAAAAAATATAATAATTGCCTTACGCATGTTAGAAGCACTTTATTGCAGCTTCCCCGAAGTTTTTTAGAAACGAAATGTTCGACTCAGCCAAACCGGAAGTGACGAAAACTCAGGAAGACGATAACAAACTGGCGTCTATGCAGAATGAACGTGGAAGGGCAAATATACCAGACAAAGAAGAAGGATTGTACGAGGTATCCAGTGATGATAGCGAGTCAGAAACATCCTCTCGGCTTTCCTACGAAAATGTCGTTTTAGGAACTGAATCTGAATCCGGTTCAGTAAGCGACGATGGTGACAATATTGAGCCAGACGATGGACCATTACGTCCTTATTTGTTCGAGCCCGAGCCCGAGGTGATGGTTCACGGCATGGGCAATGGCGAGGATGACCAGGACCAGGCGCCAGATGATGCACCCCTACGCACAAATAATCTTGACTGGTAGGTCCCTAAGCATAGCTCACGCATCTTAAGATCACCTGTAGCCTTTACAAATATTAATCATTGTTAACCAGTTAAGCCCGAAGGTCCCCCCAGTGGACCCCTCCCACAGTTTTTTTTCTCTCACATGTCTCAGGGCTTCTTAACATTTATGAAACTATTAATGTTTCATACCCTTTAAAGGTAAGAAACTCCGCTAACTGACAATAAGAACAATTGTTAGCTAGAAAAAACACAAGAGTAATACCAAGCCTTTGAATTAGCATTGAGCGAAACAATGCTAACGCTTTTTTACACACAACACACGGTAGAAATGCCCTTATTACTATCTTAACTGCACAAACAAGATATACGATTTAAAGCTGAGACTCCACAGATTCCACACATGTAATGTCATCACTGTAAGACCTCGAATTCCTGGAGCTATCAGCCAGAAAAGAGAAAGTAAACAACATCCGGTTCCAAAAATATTACAATAATTACGTCTTACCTTTTTTGATTTGTGATCAAAAGTTGTGTTCAACGGAATAAAAACGCATCTCAAGGTTAATCCAATGTCGTTGTGTCACGTAGATTTTTTTACTGATAATCAATCATCATATTTATGGCAATATACTCGGTATAAAGTATTGCCGTCTTACAGTCTTATAGTATTACCTATAGTGAACATTTCTGAACAAATTTCACCCACTGACGACGAATGGCTGGGTTTCTTGGAAACGGATGAGTCGATACGCCATTCTCTGCATTTGCTGTCGCACTACAGCCATACAAAACACATCTATTCACCATAATAAAGGTCGGCTATTCACATGCAAATGCTATTGAATGTCCGCCATTGTTTGTGCCCGTCTTCCTCTGCTCTCGTCATCACCCGACGATTCCCGAAGTATTTCGTTTCATTGAGAGGGCGCAGTAAAATTGAAAATAAAATGAAACTAGGCGCATGAAATTAAAAAAAATTGTTTATTATGCTTATTTTTAATACAAATACATAAGTTAAACCCAAAATTCGCGGATTTCCACTATCCCTTTAAAGTCAACGTTTCAGTGAAATATAGGGTTACATGAATCTCATAGGGGTAACCATTTCCAAAACCTAATATCAAATCCTGTAAGTGGTACAACTAAAAGGGTATTCTATGTTTTTATTAATAGGGGTGTTGATGATAACTGTGATACTTAAAAGCTGAAATATTGATTTGATGTTAATAATACACATATGATAATATAGTGTAAATAATCCAGCGCCTCTTAAATAATTTCCATCCATTCCATCTCCTTCCTCCAACACCACACACACAGAGTAATTCATTAGGCAAAGAAAAAGAGGCGAAGATCAAGAACAAATTAACAAAGTTGGATGTGGGTGATAATATTATTACTGTAAATGTTTTTTCTAATTTCCTGTAGATAATGAGACATCAAACATGAAATCCTTTGGCCACTATGGAGTGAAAATATAATACTGTGACCGTCTTAATTATTAACTAACTCAAGAGAAGACCAAACTAACAATAAATGGATCCAGCTAATAATCTGCACAACCAAGATCTTGTATAACTTATGAATTTGTTAAAAACCCTATAAAGCCCCTGCAAACGTTCAAATGTTAAGTATGTCAGTCCCATCGCTAAGTAAGAAACAAGATTCAAGATACCACCTTCAAGTCCTTTCCAAATGCAGATTCCACATTTGCCATTAAACCATTCAATAACTCTTCTCCATATCTGAATTTCACCCCCATAGGGAGTGATTTTAAGCTTCTGCCTGCACTCTGGGGAGCCCTTATACCTTACTGCCCTGATTGGTGCCCAAGTAAACAAAAGCCTTCATAAATCCAGTGATGCAGAGCATGGATACAAACTTGCTGATGCACGTGCTTACTTAAGGGCGTGAGTCTTTTGACTAATTTATTGCTGCCCCTAAAGCAAAAATTCTCATTAGAATGAAACATGTAGTCCATTTGGGGCTCCTGTTGGAGACCCAAGCCATTGCATGTGTGTATCCCATTCAATTAGAGTTACATACAGCACACATGTTGGTTAAACTAAATGGAAATGTGCTATCTGCATTGAACAACAAGATCTTGGAATCAATGTGTGGAAAGTACACCCTTAAGCAGTTAGAAAGCATCTCCATCCACAACCTCTCACACAGTATTGTATATAGTATGGATTGGTGAGGAACAACTGTCAAATGCTGTTATTATTCTAAATGTATACACCTTATTAGCTGTGTGGTCGCACATCTCACTCTTTCTGTGATTAGCATATTCTATTATTGCTGTATAGGTGAAATACTTTGGAGTAATTACAGTGCCATGAAACAGAGGGGTTTTCAAAAATCGCAAACCATTGATTATGCTAAACAGCAAAGATCTAAAGGGGGATATAGATGCATGTAGGCAGCAGAGAGCAGTTGAAAAACCACAGATGTTGCAGAGATCCTCAATTGCAATGATTACATTATGGCATGAAAATCATCATGTGCTTGGACAGCATAAGCAGTGGCAATCGCATGATGGTCTGCAGTTCAAAATCCTTTTCTGTTCCAAGCCCAACAGACGGCTCATTAAGCGAAGAAACATGGTTTAACAACAAACAATTATGCACAGAACCTAGCACTGAGAGAGGAATTGCAACACCTGCAGAGACCCTTAAAGCTAATTTGGGAGAAATCCTTTGAGTGAGACATTAACTCAGCACAAATGATATGAAAAGCTCAATTAACATTTAACCAAGTGATGAAATACAACAATACAAACAAGTGCGCCTCTGGGCACGGTAACAATAAGCACTCATCAGCCAGATGGAAATTATCAAAATAAGATAGTAAAAAGACCTCCCCGTGTGCAAGGCTGTGCGGCGTTGAAAAGTTAAAGATGCAGCTTTTTTATTTACCATAGTTGAATATTAACAAAGAATATTCATGATGAGGAAAACACTGTTTATCTACCAAGTAGAGCAATTTGAGAAGGTACACAAACAGAAACACCTTGCTAATTATGACTAGAATTCTCCATATTAATGATATTTTGGTCGATTTCAATTAGTAGTCAAGAATTATTCCACACTGTTATACAATTCTCATCTCCTCTTGCTGTTATGTCAGTCACTCGGCTGCTGTATATAGTAGATAGCAATATTGATCTCAGTGTTTGTGGTCTTTGACCCAGCAAAGAGCGCGCTTATCTGGTCCCTGCATCATAATGAAATTAAAACATTGGGAGCAGAGCAGAGGTTGGGATCGTGGGGGAAAGTGTGCTATCAGAGTCGTAATGCTCCAAACCTTTCCCCCTCTCCTGAGTCGCCCATTAATAAAGTCATATATCATTGTAAGGACTCCTTATTCCTCTGTTGTCATTCTTGAACTGCGCTGTAGTCGCCTCAATCACGCCTGACACTTTCCTGACCCCAGAGATGAATAAGGAATTGGTTTTGGATCAGCCCTCTATCATTAAGATCTCCTCACTCCCCTCATGTTATCTCTGAATATGTTGAATTTCAATTTCAATCTGTTCCAGTCATTGCTCTTTTTCTTCTTCACAGCCTGTCAGTTTGTTGATATACATTTTTGCCGCGGTTTATGACTTTGTCCGGACTCTTTGTAAAACACAATAAAGGAAACAATAAATCTCCTTTTTACATATTCTCAAGCTGTGCTCGCAAACGCCTGGTTGCAAAAATGCAATGCACCACCATAAAGTGAAGGCATGTGTTGATGTTACAGCCACATGCAAGGCTATACAATATGATTTATGGAACACCGCCATCACCCCTCCGATTCCCATCCATATCCGAAGCTATAATTACACTCAACAGCATTTTTCTTATACTCGCTGCATGGATTGATGTGTATAATTTATTTACTTTCCAACATATTTTAAATGGGAAGCACCACACCGCTGAGTAACCTTGGTGCCTCATCCAAGAGCAGTTACATCGATGTCACTTTAAAGAAAACAAAGTGAGAATATGCAAATTTATTTTATTTTTACACACCCTTACGAGTGCCAGTTATTGAGTGGTGCAGTGATGAAGTAAGTTAGTATCCCAAAGGGGTCACTCCATGCCTTGGGATTTTCCATCATATTTTGGAATATTGCAGCAAAAAGAACCCTCTGTGGCAAACACAAGTTTACACGTTCTTTTTCAGCATCATAAACTCCACATATTAACACCACCTTCATCACAGTTGAAGCGCAAATGGAATCGCCAGAAGTAAAAAGCTAAGGTTGTAAACAAACAAATAAACCACATGTTGGTTGTATGGCTTCACGTCAACATCGTTAAGCTAAAGGCGGACTCGTGTTCGGCCTGACGATGTTTAGTAGTCTCATTAAGTCACTTCTTTGACGTTTTAAGACACGTTTAATCTTCATATGTTCACCAGTGGGGTATTTACTGACCTATTTTATGTTGTACGACACAAACGTGAAAATTGGATAAGCTTGTAGGTCCTTATTTCGGGAATCTAACCCAAAACTCCACTGACTTCCAGACAAGAAAGCCTGGCTTAAATCCCTCTGTTTATATTAACACCAATTTTGAAATACAACCAATCAATCAATCAATCAATGTTTATTTATATAGCCCAATATCACAAATGTTACATTTGTCTCAGTGGACTTTACAGTTTGTACAAAATATCAGTATGACAATACGACACCCTCTGTCCTTAGACCCTCACATCGTACAAGGAAAAACTTCCGAAGAAAACCCACAGTTTAAAGGGAAAAATGGGAGAAACCTCAGGGAGAGCAACAGAGGAGGGATCCCTCTCCCAGGACGGACAGACGTGCAATAGATGCCGTGTGTAAATTGAAAAGATAATACATTTGCAACATAGGTAGTCCAAATGTTTGGAAATGCATGTGTGTATAATAGGAAAATGAATCCACGAGGATATCCATCCAGGACCTATGATCCAGGACCACAGCCACGACTCAAGATCCAGGACACAGGAGCGCAGGATCATCCATGACTCCGGATCCCGGCGTATACAGACACCAAAAAGAAAGACATTTGGGGAAGCTGGGTTAATCGGAACATGAGAGTACACAGGTATAGACAGAGAGAAGGAAGAAGTAAGATGTCCCCCGACAAACTAAGCCTATATCAGCAAAACTAGGGGCTGAATCTAATCAGCCCTAACTATAAGCTTTATCAAAAAGGAAGGTCTTAAGCGCACTCTTAAAAACGGATAGGGTGTCTGCCGCCCGAACACAAACTGGAAGCTGATTCCACAAATGTGGAGCTTGATAAGAAAAGGCTCTGGCTCCCATTGTACTTTTAGAGACTCTAGGAACAACCAACAACCCTGCATTCTTGGAACGCAATGCCCTAGTAGGACAGTAGGGTATAATGAGTTCTTTAAGGTAAGATGGCGCCTGCCCATTAAGGGCTTTGTAGGCGAGAAGAAGAATTTTAAATTCTATCCTGTGTTCTATAGGGAGCCAGTGTAAGGCAGCCAGAACAGGAGTAATGTGGTCCCTTTTCCTAACTCTGGTTAGTACACGAGCTGCAGCATTTTGAATCAGCTGAAGCGACTTGAACCATTGGCCATAACGTTTTTTGACACAAGTCAGATTATAAAACTGTATTTCTAATGAGATAGGAGGCTTCAGAAGTCCCTGAGGTGTGACAACAGGTTCATATCATCGCTTACAAGCAGGGAAATAGACAGTTGATGTGTCAACAGATGTCAGCTGACACCCCTCCATGATGTAGCTTGTTGTGTCTTACTAGAGAATCGTTCAGCAGTATGAATGCACGTTTTATCGTAGAGATTAACTGTATAATTCAGTCTATCTTTTAACCAGGTCACCCTGTTGCTCGTATTAAAATGTGACTTTCTTGTCATAAGTTCCCACTCTACCCTGCACACACATGATATAAACCAGTGCCATCAATATATTATCTACAATCCAGTATTCCATCAACATTATCTGCTAGTTAATGTATGAAGCACTCCTTTCTATTGCCAGAGGGACAGGAATGCCCCCTCATCGAGGAAAACCAGATATAAAATATAAAATTAATATTTCATAGTGCTCCAACGCCCGTCAGACAAATTTATGTGGACATCCCGTCAATAAATGCTTGAAAGATTGATGGAATATGATGTCCCCGGGTGAAGCATGAAGCAGCTGGTGGCAGTGTTGATATAAGTGCTATTTTTGGAAAATCCCTGGTTCTTTCCTTTAATCTAGTGGGGCAGCCAACCGATGCATTGTTGCTGCATGCATCAGTGTAGGAAAAACTGAAAGCAGAAGGGCATGCCACAGGAGTGTCCCATCTCTGTCACAGTTTGGAAAATCCCCCTTCGTACTGGAGAATGTGTGACTGACTGGAAATCAGTTTACTACCTCGACTCTAACGGTCCTAAAGATAATTACTTTTAACAATCACTGTAGGTTATGTAACATTAACTTTACTGCCAGTTTACATATGACCTGTGTGAACAACTGACAATGCAAACTAGAGGGATTATTAATTGTATTTAAAAAACACTTGCATATAATAGGCGCTTTCACACCGGAGTACTTTTCCCAGGAATAGTTCCGATAGTTCCTGGGATTTTGCGTTCACACCAAAAATATCTGGAACTAGAACTTTTGCAAACCTTTTCACCCCTTTTCAGTCCCTGCTAGGGAGCAGGTACTTTTCTGGGAGAAAAAGGTTCCAATTTCTGATGGTGGAGTGATGAGGAGAAGTCGACGTTCTGGCGATGTACTCAGTCCCCAACTCGGTTAGTGCTAGATCGTATACCTTCTGGGTTTTAGGCGGTGACGTTATCGTGGATGAGAAGTCGGCAACTTTTCCGGCCGGGGACTTCGGGTGGCAGTATACGCCGTGAAGTTGTTTTCGGCCTGCCAGTAAACCCAAAGCAGAAGAAGAAGTGACGTCAGCGGCTTAATTTGCCTAATAGAGTGGCGAAGTCACGCCCATCTATTTCCGGTCCATGGGACCTTATTTCGGAAAAATAATGTATTGAAGTCAATGGAGAGAGAAAACGTATCTTTCGATCCCGTTTGAATTGTGCCATGAATTACACATATGATGTTTGTCAATCTTAAAAAATAATTTCCATGTCAAAAAAGTCACAGTTTGTCGTAAAACTGTTGAAATATAAGACTATGAAAAATACGCAACTAGAAAGACTACAAATCCCAGAGTCGCGTAAGTGATGTCATAACTGATGTCACAATTGTTTTCCTCCACCAAATAAGAGATAGCTAAAATAAGATAACTTTAACAAGATGCCTGTGTGCTTAGTACCAGGTTGTTATCATACCAGCAATGGGTCTTGCTCGTTCTTGCGCTTCCCGTCTGATGAAAGGACAAGGAGTGGCTGGATCAAGTTAGCTACCTAGCTAGTAGCAAGCACGTTAGTTAGCATTAGAGTCTTAGCCTTGTCATTTGTATTAGCCTTAACATGAAGTAACCCAAAATGTCATATTTTGTGAACCCTTTGAAGAGTACTGTTGTCACACCGGTGTGATCATTCTATAGAGAGGCGAAGTCCCTCCCCTTCCGGTGGACCTCCATGGGACCTTATTTCGAAAAAAGTATGTATTGAAGTCAATGGAGAGAGAAAGATTATCTTTTGATCCCGTTTGAATTGTGCAACAAATTACACATATGATGTTTGTCAATTTAAAAGATAATTTTGCAAGTCAAAAAAATAAAAATGTGCCGTAAAACTGTGAAGTAACACATTTGTTTGTGTGAAGCGCTCAATGAACTACAACTCATTTCACCTCTTTCTTTCAGAATGAAGCGAAAAGTATTAAAAGAGGTGAAAATCACTACAAGTCTGGCCATGTTGAGAACTGTACATACACACAAGGGGAGTTAATCGGTTCCAGCATGCGGGAACGGCTTTACAAGGTTTCGGTGAGTAACACGAGTGTAATGTGTAACGTTAATGTCAGCTAGCTAAATTCACTTACGCGACTCTGGGATTTGTAGTCTTTCTAGTTGCGTATTTTTCATAGTCTTATATTTCAACAGTTTTACGACAAACTGTGACTTTTTTGACATGGAAATTATTTTTTAAGATTGACAAACATCATATGTGTAATTCATAGCACAACTCAAACGGGATCGAAAGATACGTTTTCTCTCTCCATTGACTTCAATACATAATTTTTCAGAAATAAGGTCCCATGGGGCGGAAGTAGATAGGCGTGACTTCGCCACTCTATAAGAACTGGATACAGCGAGGGAGGCGGGGCCTCGTTCATTCCTATGAGAGTTGCTCATTGGCGCATGAAGACAAAATGGCCCAACTTTTGAGAGAGAGCGAAACGTCATGAAAGTATTCATATTATCATATAATCTGTTCTTATTGTGCATCCATGGGTAAAGGTGAAACTCATGTAGTACTGAACACGTCACATGAACGTGCCGGGCGGCGCGGTCCCGTGGGTTAGATCCGCGTTCATAATGCAGAGGAAAATAACTCAGAATAACGTTATTAGCACATTTTACAACTTAAGGACCGAATGTTTTTAATAAGGGCTATACAAATGTTCATACTGGGTAGTTTATTTAGATTAAAACGATTTACAGACGTCTCTTTCCCAATGTTAGTCAATGGGAAAAAGTCTTTCCGGTCCGAGCGACTGATACGGAAGTGTAGTACCGCCGTTTGGCCACAATGAATATTTTCCTCAGAGTCCGGCGCACTTCCTAGGGCTTGACTTATTTCGGTGTGAACGCGATCTGCTCTTTAGTTCTGAGAACTAAAGAGCTCCGATGAACTAAGTACTGGGAACTAAGTACGGCAAAGTACTTGGTGTGAAAGCGCCTAAGGTGTTATTATAAGAAAACATAATGCTTATTCATGAGATTAAATTATTGAATAGCATTGGTTAAATGTTAATCTGAAATATCCATTCATTCTAGTCTACAAACTATTAACTCAGAAACCAATTGCAGCGGCCAAAATCATATAGAAATAAAACAGATAATTAACTTAAAATAATACAGCCGCTGAGGCACTAGTTAGCGGATCTTACGCAGGGCAATGATCCAGGTCCAGACAAGAACCTCCATTTGTGCATTTTATTCCAATAACAAAATACAATGAACAGGTTTCCTATATCTCTTTTCTTTAAGCCTTTCCTATGGCTTTCCTTTGTGTGGCTTGAAACATGGTAAAAAAAAACGTTTGCCTACTAGTGCTCTGGCTCCCACCACCACCTGTCTCCAATATATACAATTACACCAGGTGCTCTAATCACGCAGTGCCCAAAACATGCCTTCAAAATAAACTTTAATTTATGACACTAACTAAGAATACATATAAATAAATGATAATAATAATAAACACTATAAACAGCAAGAAAATAAATGTTAAACTATTAAATAATATAAAGAGATATATATAGCTCCAACACCAATTTTCTGACCAATTTGTTTTTTTGTATATTCAAATATACATTTATTTTTTAATATTGTCCCCTTAAAAGTGTTATTTTTAGCTGCTAGGTTACATCTTGTCATGCTACAGTGACTTATTTGTATTAACTAGTTTTGATAGGACAGACAGTTGTTAGCTAAGGGCATTGAGAATGTTTAAATTATACAATATAGTAAATCTACTTTTCAAAAAGATTAATCAAATACTTTACACACAAATAGAGTTGCTTCATCTCAATCTTGAAATCCAAACATCCAGTAACAATGTTTTGAAAGATTAATGAGCAGAAATGATCATGTACTCTCTGCCTCAGTGTCATTGTCCTCTCCTGCAGGTCTCAGAGCAAGACGCGAGAGGATGGAGCGGCAAGGACACGGAATCCAGAGGTGGGAGAAGTACTCAGATCTTGTACTTATGTAAAGTAGAAGTACCAGAGTGTAGGAATACTCTGCTACAAGTAAAAGTCCGGCATTCGAAAGGTTACTCAAGTACAAAAGTATTAGCATCAAAATAAAAAGTACTCATTATGCAGATTGGTCCATTTCAGAATAATATAATACAGTATCATGTGTTTTGATTATAATTATTAATGCATTAAAGTGTTATGAAAGCTGGTAAAGGTGTAGCTAGTTTTAATTACTTTGCATTCGGCAGGGTAGCTTGTACATTTTAGTCCAGGTGTAACTTAAGTCTTATTTAAGTGTTGATTATATTTTACATCATTCAACAACATCTGCAAAGTAACTAAAGGTAAAACATAAATGGAGTAAAAGTACACAATTTACCTCAGCATAAAGTAGCATAAAATGGGAATACTCACGTAAAGTACAAGTACCTCAAAATTGTACTTGAGTACATTTACTTAGTTACTTCCCACCCTTTGAAATCTGAATACATTAAAACAATTCACATAACAATAATAAGGAAAGATCTAAAAGCCTATTTGTCTAGAATGTTAGTACCAACACAGTAACTATAGCATGATATTTAAAACACTGTAATGTACAATATTGATAGGGAAAAAGAGTGAAACATTTAAATGAGTGTTCATTTATGAAGACCATTTACATTTGTATATGGGCATCTACACTGAACAAAAATATAAACGCAACACTTTTGTTTTTGCTCCCATTTTTCACGAGATGAACTTAAAGATCTAAAACATTTTCTATATACACAAAATAACCATTTCTCTCAAATATTGTTCACAAATCTGAAAGAATCTGTGATAGTGAGCACTTCTCCTTTGCCGAGATAATCCATCCCACCTCACAGGTGTGGCATATCAAGATGCTGATTAGACAGCATGATTATTGCACAGGTGTGCCTTAGGCTGGCCACAATAAAAGGTCACTCTGAAACATGCAGTTTTGCTTTATTGGGGGGGTCTGGGGAGGTCCGAAAACCAGGCAGTATCTGGTGTGAAGGGTAGGAGTAGGGGTAGTGTAATGTTGTGAATTGAGTGGCCTGTGTTCGTCGTCCATAACATACGCCTGCCCATACCATAACCCCACCACCACCATGGGCCACTCGATTCACAACATTACCCTAACCCTAACCCTACCCCTACCCCTACCCCTCACACCAGATACTGACTGGTTTTCGGACCCCCCCCAGACCCCCCCAATAAAGCAAAACTGCACGTTTCAGAGTGGCCTTTTATTGTGGCCAGCCTAAGGCACACCTGTGCAATAATCATGCTGTCTAATCAGCATCTTGATATACCACACCTGTGAGGTGGGATGGATTATCTCGGCAAAGGAGAAGTGCTCACTATCACAGATCTTTTCAGATTTGTGAACAATATTTGAGAGAAATGGTTATTTTGTGTATATAGAAAATGTTTTAGATCTTTGAGTTCATCTCATGAAAAATGGGAGCAAAAACAAAAGTGTTGCGTTTATATTTTTGTTCAGTGTTTGTTACCATACAGTATGAGAGAAAACGATTTATTAAAAAAATTAATCTAATTGCCATTATTTTTGACTGATATTGCAATTGTGATAAGATTAACGGCTTTATGGAGAATAATCATAATTGTGATTTTAGCCAGGACCTTCAAACAGATGTAACATTTTGTCTGTAGAATATTGTATGTTGCACTTGATATATGCATGTTGTGTTGCTGATCACTTATAATTTACCTGTTTACAATATGGGCCTTATAAAAGTAGTGGTACCAGTGTGGAAGAACTGTTTACTACATTCCTCACAACATCTTTTTCTGAAGTCCTTTTGTGGTAGTTTCATGGCTCGCCTACAACTCTCTCGACATCATAAATAAATGAGTTGAATGTGAAGGCAAATGCTGAACGCTTGTACAGAGAAACCTACAAGCCAAGGATGGAGGGACCACACTATATTAGTTGTGACAATGACAGCTCTAAACCCCTGGAACAGCCTTCAATGGATTTGACATGGTCCTATCTTGCCAGATCTGTCAAACTGCTCTTGAACTTTCCTTTCTAATATTTTGCGGTAAAGGAACACAGTCGAGCCTCCAGCAGCTCCTGCATGGGTTTGAAGTAATGTGCTTTACCCTGACAGTGAAGATAAAGAGCTGGGGGTGAGGAGGAAAAACAACAACTCTGAGGTCTCCGGAGAGCGTACTCTGAATGTGAAGGTTAGCTCTGCAGTTGTATGCCAATATAAGATTCAAGTATCCCAGAAAGACAGTCGAGGATTCATTTACACAATGAACATCACACTGAGAAGATTTTGACCTTATTATTTCCTCATAAAGTCTCTAAATGAACTGGCAAGGCTAAATGCATTTTACTTCATTTGCATCATTGACTTCATAGTTTTTGGCAATTTTAGACAAAGCCTAGGGTATTTTAACAACCCGTTAACTGTGCGCTAGTCATGCATGGTTTATACGAGTTCTTTTTAAAACCACAATAAACATTAAAAGGCTGATTATACCAGCATTTCAGTGGAATTATGAATATTCAGCTTTTCAAGTGGCGTTTGATCGATAGTAACGATCTATTTGAGAACAGCTGTGTTATCATTTCTCAATGGCATTCTTATGTATGTCTTATCGACTCTAAAACTAAAAATATAAACCCATTGTTCCTTGGTAATGTCTTTAATATGCTGGCATTACAGATGTTGGTCTGACTGATTGCAGGGTTCTTTATCCAATAAGTGACATTCCCTCTGTGCAATAAAGTAATTGATGGCATTCAGAGTGCAAGACTGAACCCAAGTGCAAATTAGAGAAATCGTCGAAATCTAGAGGTTTTGCAACTAACGCAAATATTTGCATCACAAGGAGTTGGCATAACATCCTCTGATCAGCTGATTAACATAGTGAGGATCATCTTCAAAGGGGGAAACTTTCTGCTTCGGGGGTTGAGCTCAAAGTTATAGGTTATAAGCTGCAATATTGACTGTCTCTGAGGGCATGTTGTGCTCAGCAGCAGGAATATGGGACACTCCACTGTTGATTATAACGAAGTGGGGGGGAAATGCAAAAAGCTTACTTTTGGAAGTGGAAAAAAGGAGAAGCGGTCTCTTTTTGACAGAGCTCATTATCTTCTCTGGAGGTGTTTGAGGCTTTAAAAAGCCACGGTGGCTCCAGAGAGAGGAGCGGTTTTGGAGATGGAATATCCAGAGAGTGCTGAATGAGATTTGTGATGCGATGAGCTCTATACTGTGCGGAACCATTTCTTAATTATTCCTCTAGGACAGACATTTCCCCTCCTCTCCTCAGCTATAAAACACCATCCATATGGCACCTTTGGCAAAGGGCATGATTCTGCTCCTCAACAGGCGGGCATTAGGGGTGAGCATGGCCATCTGAAATGTGCTGACACTTGACTTTCTGGAACAGTTAACGGGCTGGAGGTAATGGGAGGAGCGCTGTAGAGGAAATGCAAAATATTTTATTTCCTTGCAACAGATGCTACTTCCATGCTCTTAATCATATACTGTTAGGTAATGTTAGTCTCCCTCTATAGGCTGAACTGGGGAATAAGAGGAGGCTGTTTAAGTGAAGCAATGTAAAAGTAAAAAGGCTTTTGGATGCCCTGCCGCAGTCCGTTTTGTGGAATGGGACTGATGCCAGACACTCTCCTCTCTCTCTCTTTCTGATACTACTCAGCACTGCAGCACTGTAGCAAGAGGATGGATCTTTCACTTAATGCGTGTGTGTGTGTGTGCTTGTGTTTAAGAGAGGGAAACAAAACGCAAGAGGGAGGGAGAAGCAGTTATGAAAATGACGTCACAGCTTGTCAGGGCGGCAGCAACATGCAGCGGCGACATTGAGATAACAAGCATGTTGAAACGGGGGAGAGAAACGGGGGAGAGAAACTGTGAAGAAACTAAGCGGCTCGGACACCCCTCAGAAGATTTCTGCATCCATTTGTTTTAAGAGGGTGTTGAATCGGGGTGGCAAGCTGCCAGTGATGAGGTCTTGTCTGCGTGTGTGTGAGTGAGAGAGAGAGAGTCACTTCATTAGACGTTCCTCATAAAGTGAGGACAGAACATTTCCCTAGAGTCCCACACTTAAAAATGTAGGCAAACCTCTAGAAATTGATTGATTGGAAATTATTCTGCCAGGAAGAAAATCAGTAATGCTTAAGGGGCCCTAATCTGCTAATTTTCAGGTTCATATTTGTATGTTGTGTCTCTACTGTGACATGTTTACATGCTTTAATGTTCAAAAAGGTCTTTATTGTTTTCATACTGCCTGTGCTGCAGCACCTCTTTTCACCCTCTGTCTGAAACCAGAGCACAGTCTGCTCTGTTTGGTTAGCGGTCCGGCTTCTTTGTGATTGATCAACCACGTAGAGATGTCCCGCCCTTAGCCTATGTAAAATGTCATGGAAAGCTAGCCAATAGGACGGGTGGCGCGGTGGTCTGTGCATCCGATCATCAGATCAAGGGGGAGTGCTGGGGAACTCCAGTTCGAAACCCGCTCCTGCCGCCACTGCGTCAGGCCGTTGTGTCCTTGGGCAAGACACTTCACCCGGATGTGCTCCTGTGGGTATTGTCCACAGTACATGTATAATACTAATGTGTACTTGTAAAAGCGCCTCAATGACCTCGAGGCGTGAAGATGGACGGTGTGGCGCAGTGTGCTGTGCAATGATCAAGGGGTGAAACCCGCCGTCTGTAAAGCCGGTGTGTCCTTGGGCAAGACACTTCACCTGAACTTGCTCCTGTGGGTATTGTCCACAGTATCTGACCATTGCATGTATCTGTAATGTGTGTATATGTAAAGCGCTTTGAGTCATTGAAAAAGCGCTATAATAAATGTAAGGAATTGTTATTATTATTAATAGAATCGCCAGTCACTAGTCACATAGTGACATCACTATGTTCAGGAAGTAAACAAAGGAGTCCAATGGAGGCGTTTCAGGCGGGAGGGAGTGGGTAGGAGAGACACTCCCTCTGGAGAAAGCTTTGGGGGTTTAGCCTTTGCAGACCATTCACATGCACAGAAACTATATAGCACCCTACAGGGAAGGGACAACCTCCAAAAGGCCTAATAGGGCCTCTTTAAGTCCACTGTGTGTGTGTGTGTGTGTGTGTGTGTGTGTGTGTGTGTGTGTGTGTGTGTGTGTGTGTGTGTGTGTGTGGCTTAATGTGTGCCATGCTGATTTTCTCCGGCTACAATACACTCAAAGCTGTGCTGTAATCTATGAATTGCTTTCAGAATCACATACAAGATTATAGAAATGACAGACCTTATGCATATTGTATTTTGTACTCAGCATACAGCACATTGTTAGACACATTGTATGCAGTATGTACATCCCACTTACTCAACAATCTAAAAGGCGATCCTATAGTCCGCAGTCCTGAATAATAAATGACATCCACCACAAAAGCGGTTCTCCTGCTCTTTTGAATTAAGTATGATTGATCCACATATTGCCAATGGAACTATAGGAACCACTAAAACAGCCATCCCCATCAATTGAGTCTGTCCCGCAGCGCAGGAGGTGTAAAATAAAGCTGGAGGTTGTTGCAGGATAAGCGCTGAGTAGCACTTATATAAAAAAAAGGTACAGGCCATTAAATTGTGCACTGGATGCAGTGAATGGGAAGCCGCTCTGTGACATCACACTGCCAAAGAGGAATGGCTTAATTAAACTTTCATCCGACAAATATTCATGTGCGTTTAATGATCCTGAATCACTTCATTCCACATGAATTATGAATATTAATGAACAAGACGGAAGGGCAGCGGAAGATGCGTTGTGCATAGGTTGGAGCCTAAAGCAGGGGTGGTTGTAGCTGCAGGAGGATGTGTCTAGCCACCAGTCAATCTCTTCACAGTCCCCAGCAAACCCTCCAGGCCAGAGGTCATAATTGAAAGTCAGCACAGTGTGTGTATGTGTGTGTATGTAAGCTTCATTACAGAAGCTAAACGGCCATAAGATTTCACCCTGATGGGACCAGAGCATGGGTGGCTGGTGGTGGCCTATTTCTGGGGTCCGGCCCTGAATGCTTGCTATCTGGGGATCTTGCCCTTGAGCATTGCTCCCATTTTGTCATGCTTTTTCCCTCCTCTATTAATTAAAACAATGCGGCCAAGACTTGTGAACAGGCATCCAAAAACCCAGTCATTATAAGGGAAACCGATGCACTCATGTTAATGAGTGTAAGACGAGATGTGTTCTCGAGCTAAAGTGCATAGCGCTGTTTTATTTTTAGCTCTGACAGGGCTTTTGTAATGCTATAAATTAGCACAATGGTTTTTCTGTTTGAGCAATACTTATTTCACAGACAAAAGATCAAAAGGCATGACAAGAGCTCTGCTTGTCAATGTCTTGGATCATAAAGTGAATGTCGGGTAATAAATTGAGCATCTAAAGTACATTTAACTGGAGCAGCTGAATGCCAATGTGCTTTGTAAAATATCTAGTATTCAACGAACGGTAATGTAATTAAGTGACGTATGATACATTAAACTGTATCCTGCAGGGTATCCAAAAATGTGTTTATTCCTGAAAATGTCCAATATACATGTACTGTAAAATGCAATATATATATATATCTGGGAGGACAACTGACTTTCATTCAGGATCCATGCTCACTGCTTAAACTAAAAATACTCTAGAAAAAGTTCCATGGACAACAATACCACATTCCTAACAAGCCTCTATCCTTTAATGAGAGGAAACATCTTAAAGTGGGCAACAGGCCAAAAGAGAAACATAAATAGATAATATTCTTATAAAACTTCCTATCCCCACATGTAAAAGAACACCAATCAAATTATTTAAATTCAGCATGTATCTTTTCTTCCTCAGTGCATAGCACCATTCTGACATCCCCACAGAGATATGCAACCAAACGATCCAAACAGTTGGATCTATGCTGCCATCCACTGGTACTTTTCAGCCACTCCACTCTTAGTATAAAGAATAATGAGTAATCAATGATATGAGTGGTGTGAAGATATTTAATTGATTTTTTTAAATTTAGTTCAGTACAGAAATCAAAAGTAAATGTATTTATTAGCAAAACAAAAGTACATCCAGTAAGGTTCTGTGGCAGTAATGAGGGGTTTTACACATTCAGCAGGTCTGCCTGTTTCTCTTTCAATTCACTTACTCCTCTCTCTCTGTTTCCACACTGTACACTTTGTTCTGTGGAACAGCACTTTCATAGTGCACTGCTGAATTCCTTCCAATGGTTATAAAAAGGGAGGGAATACATCAGGGAGATGTATGGGGTAATGGCAATGTAGGGACCTAAAATAGATTCAAGGGCTTTAGTCATCAAATAGTATACTGCACAGGTGTGGTTTTATGGTTTAGGCTTATTTTACTGCTTCCATTGCAACATTGCAGTATTTTAAATCATAAGCATTTTGTGGGAAAGTGCCAATACACCCATACGTCAAGTGTTAACAACTATGCACGGCAGCAAAGGTCCCCCATGACATGTTGACAGCCAAGATTTTGGTGTTAAATTGCAGTGTTTATTGCCACGTGAGAATTAAGTGATGGAAACAGCACATTGCATGGAATAAATATATCATACAGATTGCAAGGTTAACATGCAGTCCCCTCTGGTCTTTCATAAATTAAACAGCAGGAAAAGTGAAAGAAAGGCTGTTTTCAGATTGTCGCTGATGTACCATGCCCATTTCTCTTCCTTTAGCTGTAACAAGCCCAATTCTGTGAGGATCTTTTTCCAGGCATGAAGGAGAAAATCATTAGTTTAAATTGATCTAATTAATATGGAGGACAGACACCCCGGCCCATC
Source organism: Gymnodraco acuticeps (assembly GCF_902827175.1). Lineage (NCBI taxonomy): Eukaryota > Metazoa > Chordata > Actinopteri > Perciformes > Bathydraconidae > Gymnodraco > Gymnodraco acuticeps. The sequence continues at coordinate 630,758 of NW_022990398.1, forward strand.
TGATTAGTGTGGAAGTCAAGCCTTTCACGCCGCTCGCCTGACCTCCACACTCAATGATGTTGAAACCACAGAGGCACTTGGTTCCAGGCGCTTGAGCCTGAGTCGCTGACCCAATCAGAGGGCCACAGGGTAAGAAAAAAAGAAAACCTTATCTCTGTGCAACAGTGAGAAACTGATTAAGCCACAGAAGAGAAGAGATAAGAAGAGCAGAATTACTTTATATTAGCAAAGTAAGAAGGTGGAACATTGCATCGAAAGGCAGATGTCACACGAACCAAGCTCCGAACCTGGGGGGACAGAGCCTTCTCCATCGCTGCCCCCACCCTCTGGAACTCCCTTCCACAACACATCAGAGACTGCACCGACCCCCCCACTTTCAAAACACTGACCAAAACACACATCTTCAGACTGGCTTTTAACCCTTTCATGCATAGAGGTCACTACAGTGGACAGCTATTCAAAAGGTGTTTTCTTGTATATGCATTGTTTTTTTTTGCATAGTTGCACCATCAGCCACTACATAGGACCCTATTGCATCATCCCATACACTGCCACTCAGTGCCAAGTCAGTGTAAGTGCATGATACATGTCTCTAAACCAAGATGGACGACAGAAAGCCACATGGACCAAGTCACCCATCTATATCCTGCCAATCCTTTTATGGAAAGCGTCCCCTGCAGGTATAAAAAAGGTGGTGACATCAAGTAACAACTAAGGAATCATATAATTCATAAATTATCAAAGTATTGATGTTATGTTTGCAGGAAATCATGATTAACCACCTGTCCACTACAGTGGACGTCATGCATCACTGGCTATATTTCTACAATTCATACTGGTACTGCTGCTGTTGTTCCCAGGGCCGTCCCTCCCTACAGGCAGGTCATGCAGACTGTGTGGGGCCTCACCTTGTGGAGGGGGCCACACCTTGCGGAGGGGGGCCTCATCTGAGGCGCACCTATGCGCTTATGTGGCGCAATTAGGGTGGCGCGGCACGGTTTCGCCGCTGCGAGGCTCCACTAGCACTCATCAAATAACTGTGCGTGGAGCCTCAAATTGGCCCCTGGCCCTGGTTATTCTTGAAAATACTTCATCTGCAATATCTATTTGGGCCGTAAATCAATATACTTATGTTATTATAATGTAATTTTAAGTTTGCACATCTTTATTTATTATTTTTTCAAAATGTACATCTCTTCAGTTCAAACCCTGAACGCATACTGTCCACCTGAGTGGACATATAAAAATCTCTTTGAAAAAACTAGATTTAAAAAAAAAAAAGTTCAAATCTTGTTTTTCATGCACCAAGAGCAATAATAACACTTGGTAAATACATCCTGACTGAGGCTTTCATAATTCATGCATGAAAGGGTTAATTTGTGAATTATGTTGTGTTGCTGTTTTAATATTTTTAATAATTTTTTTTTTTATCATGTTTTATCAAACCACTGTAAAGCGTCTTTGAGCACCTGGAAAAGCGCTTTGAAATTAAATGTATTATTATTATTATTAGATGTCAGTGCAAAGCATACAGGGACACAAAAGCTCCAGCCAAGTTCAGACAGAGAGGCAGAGAAGAGCCAGTAGCTACTTTAATGCTACTGATGGTATCTTGTTTTTGGCATTGCTGGAGGAACTGTCTATGAGAAGTTCTTACCTGTGGCCATGCTGATTTGAGGTATTTGCAGGACTTGAATTCAGCATGTTCCCTGGACTGTTTCAATGACTGAGTCCTTCTGTATAATGGGATAAAAAAACAAAAAAAACAGAATGTTAATGACAGTAACATTTTGTCTTAAGAAACTTCAATCATAAGTTAGAGGTTGTGTTTTGGGACGTTTAAAAAAAGAAATACACGCACTCACTCAGTCTGTGTACTTGTCTTTGTAGGCCAGCAATCATTTGAATATAAGTATATATATAGTCTATGATTTAGACATGCCCCAATAGGAAAAGCGCAGGTGTAAATAACACAATGAATTCCATTTAGCTGTTTCAGTTTCAGGGCCCTAGTATTATAGTAAGTAAAAATGTCCCAGCGAGATATAATCAGAGCGAAGACATCCCTATTGTTATTATTATCACCTGTTATTATTATCAAAAACTCTGCTGTTTTTTTAAAATCTTAATAGCTTACTCAGATGATGTTGTGTACACTATTCAACAACCAATTGTAATGCTTCTCTTTGTCGAAAGAAAAAACAAAACAGAATAGAAATGAGAAAGCATGCAGTAACATAGTCATGTTAGCTAGAAGTTGCCCGTAGAACCCAAACGATTGATTAATCAATTACTAAACCAGGAAGATAATATTTATAATTGTTAATCTTTTATATATCAGAACATTATTACAGACTCTATCTGAATCCAGTTTGTCAAATTAGATGATTTTCTGCTTTTTTATTTGCTATAGATTTGCATGTTTTTTGGCTGTAAATCCAAAGTTTCTAAACCACCAGACTAACAAGCAGTTTAATTTAAAAAAAGTAAACTGGAGTTTTCACAATGTTTAGGTAGACTTAACAATCAATTGATTCATCTACAAAACACTTACACCATTAATCAACAATTCATTCAATGAACATTTGCATCCTTACAAGCCTAATTATAAAAATCATATATCACCAGTAAACATCAAGTTGTAAAGGTGAAGTGAAAACTAATGTTTCCACTTTAGCAACTCTCCAGTTAGGCTATGTGTTGTTTAGGCTTATTTGGGCTAGGCTACAGATAAAGCTCCCAGGTTAAATTAAAATGCCTATATCCGACGTAATATAATGTAAAATGTCGTCATGCATACACTTTTGGAGTTCAAAGAAAAAAGGTTTTGTTCAAAGCTAATTTAGAACATATCAAACATAAGTAACGTATTTTCTGTGTCGTAAAGACGCCACTGTTGATTGCGACAGAAGATCCGGTGTGACAGCATATCACGTTACGACAACACAGGCCTTCCGGTTGTATTTAGCGGAGCGGTTGTTTTTTTTAATAACGCTCACGTTATCATTTAAGTTGCTTGCTAGGCCAGTATCTGTTCAAATATACAATGGGGATTGAGGACGAAGCGGACCGGACGCTCTTCATTAGAAATTTAGATTCAAGAGTGACGGAGGAGCTTTTGTTCGAGCTGTTTATACAGGTACTGTTGTGGATACAACTAGACAAAGCTAACTAATGCTAACTAATGCTAACAAACGAAAGCATTTCAGGGATGAAATTATACAAAAGTGTGAAGTTATGAAGTAATACGCCTATATGTTGTTACGCTAATGTTTTGTATGCACACGCTGCGTGCAATCTATATTTTGTAATGTTTGTACAGGTGCCGTTGTCGCTAAAACTAGACATAGCTAACGAGCAAATGTCAATAATGCTAACAAACCGAAAGCGTGTCACATATGAAATGCCCCAACCATGTTAATTCATGAAGAAATACGCTCATTTTCGGTTATATGATGTTACCCTAATGTTTTTATGCACACGCTGCGTGCAATTTTAAGAGAGACTGACTTTGTTTGCTAACGGCAGCTAGCTTTAGCTACTTGTTGTTTATGTACGTCATTAACAGTATTTGCTTATGTTTGCAGGCGGGACCTCTGACCAAAACTAAGATTCCAAAAGATGCGGATGGGAAACAGAAAACATTTGGTTTTGCCGTCTACAAACATGAAGTGTCTGTGCCATATGCCATGCAGCTCCTGGACGGGACATCGGTGCACGGGAGAACCCTTCACGTGCAGTTCAGATCGGGTGAGTTATTTTGATCTCTTTTGACAACTTGTCAGTCAGTACTTAGAACATATTCCTTTTAACGGAGCTGCACTTCTAGACACGTGTTTAGTCATCTTAGCCACAGTTTGTCCCCCTCGTCTATTAAAGTACATTCGTGCCATCTTAGCTTAGCCAGGTTATCTTAAATATATTATAACGTTTAAAAAACAACAACCAGGAGGTCATTTAAAAATACTACCGGGTGCTTTCAGGATATTTTTTTAGAATAAACTGGTTTAATAATCTACTAACTCTTTATTTAAACGCGTTTTTGAGTTGCAAATGTTGCTAAAGAAAAGGGTTAAAAAACGTTTTGCTTGTGGTTTGTCAGGTTGTGGTACTGCTAAACTAACTTCAAGGAATATGTTGGATATCATTTGATAAAATGCAATCTCAAATATAACATGGCTGCATCTCAATCACACTGATTGTTGCACCTGTGTCAATACCGAACTCCTTATGTATAGAAAATGGCACCCATTGATAAACAAACTAAAACCTTATTTAAAGCATGAATATCTGCTGGATCCATGCCAATACACTCTTTGAGTTCCCTGTATCCTTTCAAGCCTATATTTTATTCGACATGTCTTATGCCATGTAGAAATAAGGTCTAAAAACCAACATAACATTCTCACATGTTGAATAAATAAGGTTTAATCTCGGCTATTTCAAGTCAGATAATATTGCTCATATTCTTTCTGTGTGTGGTAATAAGATGGTTTTGACTATTGTGTCATATCAGCAACACAAATGGGCACAAACAAATTCAATAGTTATCATTTAGTCATTTTCTCATACAATGATATGTGTCACTGTTGGTAATTAACAAAGCACATTAATTTATCCATCACTAATCAAGTGCTTTTATTTGTTCCCCCATCACAGGGAGCAGTCATAGCAACAGTCCAGGGAACTCACAGAATACAAGTCCGGCAAATACCCCAAATCCGCACGGGCAGAGGTAAGAATGTCTCATCGTACCGTGTGTGTGAAAACTGTGCTCTTAGTGCGGATTAGCTGATCTCCATGTTTGTCTCGACATGTACACTAATATTGGATTCCGTTGCTCCTTTTACGCTTAGACGCACCAAAGTTCTCTCAGAGCCGTGGCTCAATGACTGTACTCGTGCTCTCAGGTGCGCTTGCAGGCGTGCAGAGAGAAAATGGAAAAAGGATCAACTCCATGTCTCCCTAGAAATCCTTCGTGCTTGCCTCTCCGACTACCAGACCGCAGTCAAAGCAGCCAAAACAGAGCACCTTTCTCTGTTAATCTCCAAAAACAGCCATAAACCGCAGGTTGTGTTTAATATCCTTAACTCTATCATTAATCCCTGTGATGTTTCTTCAATTGTGCCATCGACTACGCAGGGCTGCTCGATTATGGCAAAAAATCATAATCTCGATTATTTGGGTCAATAATTGATATCACGTTTATTAAAAACGATTATCCATTTACTTTGAAAACATCCATTTATTGGATACATTTTTTTTAACAGTATGTTTTTAACAGTTGATTACCCTGAACTTTAAGTTTAATTCAACTGAAAATCCAATCAAATAAAAAAATGTATTTGAAAAAAGAAAAGTAATAATACACAAATATTTGTTTTATTTCGATGACGTTGTTTTCGTATTTGTTGCAAGCCATAATCGTAATTGCGATTTAAAATACGATTAATTGAGCAGCCCTACTCTGTGATAAGTTTCTTATCGAAAAAGTGTCTGCGCTTAGGCTAGCCCACACTAGTGCTACCCCAGATCCTGCTCCTTTTCTGTGCCCTGCTGTCCTCGACCACTTAGAGCCTGTATCCCTCTCGTCTCTCTCGGATGTAGTCAAGCACCTGCGGCCGACAAACAGCATTCCCCTCTCGCCTTCTCAGAGATGTTTTCGAATCAGTTGGAGCAAGTATTTTATTACTTATAAACATAACTGGTGCGCATGCGCACCCCCCGCCAAAAAAGGAGCACCGGATCATTTGAAAAAGCGCATTTGCACACCAACATAGAGAGAGAGAGAGATATTTGCGAGTTGCATAAGAACTGGTAAGATAGCAGGGTTTCCCACACATAGACTTTACTTGGGCGGGACTCCCAGGTATATTAACGGCCGCCAAAGTATAATTCGAGAGCCATTTAGGTTTAATTTTTTTAATCCGTCCGCGAGCATGACTGCATCTGCGATCCCTCGCTCTACCCCTTGCTATCGCGTGAAGGGTCTGCTTTATGCGTACAGTAACCCTGCTGCGAGGCACGGGCGATTTGATTTTAAACTCCTTTTATTAGTTTTTAAAGCACTAAATGGGCTGGCTCCAGCCTATATAGCAGAACTCCTCCATCGCTACACCCCAGCCAGAGCATTAAGGTGAGCTGACCTGCTGCTGCTGGTAGTGCCCAAGACCAGGCTAAAAAACCTTTAGTATTTTCGATCTTTCCAATCCAGGCGAGAGATCTCTCTCCCCCGCCTGCTTGCAAGGGGGCGGGGCAGTTTACACACACGCAGCTGCTCAGCTGCTACATGCAGCAACACACACACACATGGCGGAGAGAACGCGCTCCGAGGTGTGGTTAAACTTTACCCGTCTCGACGAGGACAATGCTCGTTACCAAAAGTGCAATAAGAGTTTAGCATGTAAGCACGAGCAATTTCACTAAACATTTAGCAAAAGCGCTCCACATTCAGACGGAGGAATGCACCGTTTAGTAGCAGCTCTGTAGCCCCATCCACGAGTAACGTTTCCACGTCAGGTGTTCTGTATGCTAGCAGCAACACACAGAGTTAACTACATTATACAAACATGGGTTAATGATTAGAGGAAACTGAGTTATTTATTTAGTTAAAGTTTCAGCTATTCTATTTACAGTGATCAGATTATTAAATACGATAGGTTAAAACATTGTTGTTTCTTTTGATGTGAAATATTATGTATTTAATTTAAATAAAAAGCAATGTTAGTTTTGTTCACAATTTGTTTAGTTAGTTTACCTTATTTGTTCCCCTAGTGATTGCCCTGGTGTTACATTAGGCACTATTAGACCGGTGTAATGTTTAAAGATTAGTTTTAGTTTACAAGTTTTGCATTCAAGGGTTCTTAAATAATTTGAGTTGAGTAAAATATATTCCTGGTTCAATTCATGTACATTTGTGTAAATATAACTTTAATGGAAAAGATTGTATTGATGTCTAACAGTTCGGTATATAAGCTAAATATAAATCAATTATAATGTAGGCGTAGAATAACAGAACTGTCTGCAAAAACATGTCAAGATAAAGATGTATCGACTGCATTCACGTGGCAATATACCTAACCAACATGGATTTAAACAATAAGTGGCATTAATGCTTACAAGGAGTCGTGAGTGAGGGCAAGCAGAGACGTCTAGACGGGGCATATTGAGGTGAAGGTGGTGAGCAACACCAGCTACAGGTGGATGCAGCTCTTTGGAATCAGATGAGTTAGACTTGGCTTCCTCACCGTGCTGATGGATCTTGGCACATCTCTAACCACTGAAAAATAATTATTCATTACAACAGCAGGCTACATCCAACAAAACGTTATATGACCTAATTTGCAACGTTGGTAATATCTGACTTCCTTGGCTCGATGTATATGGATAAATCATTTGTTAACTTTTGTTGTTTGACGCGGTACTCTTTGCTTGAAGTCTTGAGTTTACATTATCAAAAAAATGCTAAAATAGTTTTCTGCTCGAGTTCACAGGCATTATGTTCTTAACAATGGATCTTTATAATTATTGTGTGGTCAGATTAACTGAAGAAATATTAAAGCACTACAGTATGGGCTACTGTATTCATAGTAGTCATTAATGCTCATGCTGCCTTCACTGTGAACGGTTGCTCTTCATTCTCCAGATTCATTTTCAGCCCTCTTTTGTACATCCAACTGAATTTACATGTGAACTTGACTAAAACTGATTATTTGTAAAGCAATCATAGCACACTTTAAAATGTGTTACTTTCCATGAATGCCAAAGAAGTGAAATAAGTCCAAAGCATGAATTATACATTGAGTCAAATAATCAAAAAGTGATGCAGATGCTTCCCAAATGGGTAGTCATTATGTGTCGCGTGCACCTGCCACTCTGAATACGTTAAAATATTTACCAGTGTTTTGCTTCCCTCCTGCAGGACCCCGGTCCACTTCAGCTCTCCACCATACACTCCTCCACCCCAAATGAACAGGTCCCTTTCATCTCCCGACAGTCTGCAGAAGCATGTCATGGTAACCGTTTTATTCTTTTATTTTCACACCACACCTCACAGGAGCTTCTTATGTGGGTGACATGCAGAGGCCTGCTCGTTGCAAAAAATGAAGACATGTTTACGTTGTATGATCTGACAGGACTAGAAACAACCTTTTTAGGCCTCAATGAACCGTATGAAACACGTCATGTTATCACAGATATGTTTTCGCCTGCTCACACAGTCATGCACATACTTGCTGAACACAAACGGTGTTTCATATTATGTGATTTGTTGCTGTCTGTCATTGTTCTATCAACGTTTTTTTTAGTGTAAGGGCTTCTTTCTTTCAGTTCTGCAATTACAAATCATTAAGTAATGACGAAAAAAATATATTTTTTACAATATTATGAAAGGGGCGGATTATTTCTTTCAATACATTAATTTCATTACATTTTTGGAAGAAGTGAAAATGATGGTACATGCTAAATATTGGGCATTTAAACCCTAATCTAGAACATATACAATTACAGGAAAATAAAAACAAGGCTCATGTTATCGATACACTTTCTATTCCTTCGTAGATGAACAACATGATGTGGCAGATCCAGATGCAGCAGATTGAGCAGTTAAATGGCGGTTTCTCCAAGCCTGTGCAGAGGCAGCCGTCGGCGGGGGGGAATGCGGGAGGAGGCGGGGGCTCCCGTCACCATGACAACGCCCCCTACCGCCACCCGGCCCAGATGCAGGGCGGCGGCAGAAACCAGCGCTACGGAGAGGAACCAACTACCGGTCGTCACCAGCAACAAGGCCGGGACAACTATCCGCAACAAGACAGGAGCGGTAATCGTCACGGTGACAGCAGAGGTGGCAAAAGACACCATGAAGATAAGAGCGGAAACCGTGGCAACCAAGATAATAGATGGCGACGGTACTGAGACATGCAAAGGACTTCTGTAGAGACTTGACACATTTATGGACAACTTCCACACAAAAAAGAGATCATGGCTTTTGTTGACATTCACATGTATACTCAGGTTGTTTGTTCATGATTCCACCACTCTGAAGATTTGGTAACTTATGCCTTAGAGACATTTTTGTTTACTTTTTAAGGTGTTTTTAAACTTCTACTTTCATGTGAGTTTGTCCTCACAGAAAATATTTTGAGCTGTATTGATGGAGAGCAAGGAAATGTTATTGGACACGACTCGTCATTTTAGATGATCGAGATAAAAAAAAAAACACATGTATAGAAAAAGATTTGCAATATTGGACAGTTTATGTTATGCAAAAACCATTCAGATGGTGCTGCAATTCTTCAGGTATTTTGTAAAATACGACAGCTAAAGATTCCACCAGCACCAGTTTTACAATAATAGGGCACCATCCTTTTTTAATGTTGGATCTGTTGACCATGCTCTTTATAAAAAACAAAAGAGCTTTATTTAATTTTTTTATTCTGAGTCTGTAAGACGAACTGTTTTAAAAATGTCCATTACTATAAAGCTCCTTTCATTTGATTGTTGCAGTGTCTTTCATCTGGCCACAACACACACGCCTGGGTCTTGGCTGTAAATCATGAATGCTATTTGCAGCCCTTTGTGTATTTGACTAAGTGAGCTATTGTATGTTGATGCTACATGCTGTAATGCATGCACACACAGCCTCATCTGCACCTAAAAATGGCCCACGTGTAACTAATATGCTTGTGCTGTGAGTTTAAAAAGTAATCTACAGGTGGCGCCACACACATCCTTTTATTGAATCAATTAAGATGTTAAATATAACTGAGCCACATGATCAGCTCCTACATCTGACCTTTCTATTTAGGATGCTTTCAAGTCTTTACATGGATTTGAAACTCAGCCTGGTCACTTTACAGCATGCAATTATGTTAAGGTTTATTTATTGTTCAAAGTTGAACACTTGATATCGTGTTCTCTTTTAACGGAAGAGGCTTAACACCACTTAGGTTTTTTTCTCAATTTACTGATGTGAAAGAAATGTGCCATCCCAGAATTAGCAGCACTTTGATCCTTCACTTCTCATGTTGCGATGAGCTTTTCACAACATATACCGCAGTGTCGCTGTTCGGATTTGCCTGTAACAATGTGATGATCAAATCCGTTAATGTCGGTGTTGAGGTTATAATCTACCCTTCCGAAAGTGCTTATGCCACTGCTAGTGCGCGCTATAGACAATATACCCGCCAATAAATATCCCAGTGTCCAAAAGTGGGTTTGCATTTGCACCTTCGGCACTGGTCTTGCTTGTAATCTTTCTCGTGTCAGATTGCATCCTGATGCTCCCAAACGGCTCTAATAGAGAGTATCCTCTGCTCGGTGTCAGTAGCCCTTATTACGCTCCTGGCTGCGGCACAGCTCTTTTAATTGGTTGATCTGCCTGGCGTCTCCAGCCCTGCAGCGGGCGGATTAGAGAGGCCGCTCAGTAGCCGCTGCTGTGTGGATTTATATAGAAGCGTGTCTGCTCAAATGATCCACTTCCAAACATCCAGAGACCCTCCCCTCCCTCTGCAGCAGCCCCGCGCCGCGAAGTGACAGCAGCCGCGAGCCCCGGATCTTGGCACAGACTCAGGTTGTTGGGTTCATCGGTGCCACAGTAGCCCGAGGAAAAGCCTGGGCCTAATTTAGCTGCTCATAGTCTTTGTGTTTTCATGCAGTCTTGATCTCTTTAAAAAGTGTGAAAAAATCGGATACTGTTAGGTTAAGGTTTTCTGAAAGCAATACATGCACTAAAATGAAGACAAAATATACTTCGTATTTAGTCAAAACAAACAGAATATGAACGGTGTATTCAAAAGAAGAGAGGATTATTTGAGAAAAACAAATGTGTGAAAGTTGTGAGAAAATCTTAGTGTCAGGTTTTCTGGAAGCATTAAATGCAGTAAAACCAAACGTTGTATTTAGTAAAAACAAGAAGAATATGAACGTTGTTCTCAAAATGAAGAATAAGGAAAAACAAAAGTTTTCGAAATTCTAGTTAAAAGCGATTTAATGTGTAGGCTACTCTTTAGCTCCGTTGTTTTTTTTGGAGTGGCTTTCCTCCACCCTAAAATATATAATGTTCTCCACAGCAGTTGTTCTCATCCCCCCTCTTTTATGAAGCCATCAAACCCCCTGAAGAGGCCGAGCTCTCCCAAACAGAGCTCCATATTTCCTGCTCAATAATCCTCTTTGAGCACCGCGGCTTCCGAGGCACCAGAGGGTTCCATGTATTCCCAATTCTTTAGATGATAATCGGTTCACCTCCTTTCGGACTCCGACATTATTTGAAAACCCTTCCTGCACTTGGGTTTCCTCGCAGGGTTTAATCGTTTTATATTTATGTTAGATACAAAGAAACTCATGATATGACGACCTCATATATTCAAGTATATCTGCAGCAATTTGCAATATCTAAACGACTTGTTAACGATATGTGTGCCACAATTAAAGGGAGATTTACATGCATATAACAATGTTATTGGCACAAATGTTCTTTCAACATTTAATTTAAAGTGCCGGTAGCCTATGTGTAGTATTTATTACATTAATGTCAGGATCATCAGCCTGTTTGATCTGACTGACACATACATAAAAATAGATATTCTCTTCAAATAAAAAATATTTGCGGAAAAATCATGAATTTAAAAACGAGTCACAGATGTGTTTTGTTAATGTATTGTTAGGACAGTTAGTTGTATACTCGGCATGCTTTATACCGTGCGCACAATTGTTGATTAATAAATACAATATTGCGTCATTATTCTTGGCAACTCATTAGAGAAAATGGCACAGCTGACCTGGCCTTTAACCGAAGTTTTACTAACTATTGTCTCCTTTAGAAGCAGCCTCTAATGTTTTTCTTGTAAGAAGTACCTATACTCAACAATATATTTCAAATGTTGCGTCAAATGTTATTATAATAATTATTTGTATATGTACTATTAACAATCATGATGTCATTTAGATAATTACATTAAAAAAATGCACGGTTGAATCTAAAATTGTTAGTCATGCATGTAAACCGACTGGCTCGAAAACACAACCCATTTATTTGTTCAGGGTTTAAGAATAAAGAAGAACATAAAGAAAGAAAAGATAATTGAACTATTGTCTGTCTGTGGTACGGCACTTCAAGTGTTTCTTTCTCTGTAAATCCAAAGTCAAAATAACGAATATATATTGTATTGTAGCCTACTAATACAATTTAGAGTAGGCCTAATCTGAGTTAGTCAAGTTAATAAGAAAATAAATGGGACACGTTGTAATTTATATCTAAACTAATAATACAGCCAATAATACAGACACCGAGCCTGATCCATACAAAGCGTTTTTAAATAAAAGCTGTCCGATTTTAGTTAACCTTAATCGGAAACGGTGATTATAGGTGTAACATAGACTTGAAGAGATTTGTAAATTGTTGAAACTATGACCTAAATCTGACGAAAAACATAGCTTTTTGGAGTCGAATTAAGAAATTGCAGGCTTCAATTTATATGTAAAATAAATCAGAGAGAAAGAGAAGACCAGTGTTTTTGTGGTAGGAGGAGTGTTTGCGAGGTGGCCATGTGTATGCAGCTACAGTTCATGAATGTATTTGTAAGAGCGCGAGAGAGAGAGCGCGAGAGAGAGCGCGAGAGAGAGAGGTTAGTTAGAGCGGTAGAGATGAATACAGGGATGGTTTATATAGCAGTGGGTGTGAGCGCAGATCGCAGTCAGTTGATAACAGTGTGTGTGAGCTCAAGTTGAAGACTATCTTCCCCAGGACACTTCAGAGAGAGCTACACTGCATTTAGGAAGACAAACAATGAGTTATTTAAGCGCATGAGCTACAATAATCGCATTTGCCACACGGTTAAACCTGCAGAGCTTTAGATATTACTGAAGAGAAGCTATAGTGCAGCGAACAGCGACACATCATGCACTGTCAAGCGGAGCTGAGGCTCTCCTCCCCCGGCCATCTGAAGGCGGCCAGGCGGCGCTACAAGACCTTCATGATCGACGAGATCCTCTCCAAGGAGACTTGTGATTATTTCGAGAAGCTTTCTCTCTACTCCGTGTGCCCTTCGCTCATTGTACGGCCGAAGCCTCTCCATTCATGTTCAGGTAAGAGGACTCTTGTTTGAGACTAATTTAGAATTTAAGAAATAAGAACAAAATAGCTAATATGGAATTTGAAGAAAACAAGTGTTGGTTTAGACATTCTGACTCTTTTACGCATGAGATCAGATTAATTATTACTATGTTATTGAAATTTGAAAAAAGATGATACAATTGGTGCATGAATGAGAACATTTGAATATAAGGTGCATAACGTTTACATTCCATGGGGGACAGGTGACATGTAGATTGTTTTGAAGTGTATTGCTGGTGGAATGACAATATGTGTTTCGTATTATCAAGTTTCAATTAGTTAAAAAAAACCATGTACTGTGCATGCAACTTTACATATTGAAATAAGGAATATAATATTGTTGTGACAAGTTCAAAGCATCTATAATTTATCATCACTGAAGTTTATTAATTTGCCTCAGATGTTCTCTTTTAAAGAGTTAGTCTAAAATTAATTTATGCATGCTTCCTCCCAAAAGTTTCAGCACCTTCTCATTGTGTACTTCACATTATAAATCACTGTGCTGAAAGTGTGGAAAATCAAAGACATGTAGAGAGAGTGGATGTCAGCGATGCTTCAGGGCTTTTGTTGAACTGATGAATGACTGAACTGATAAGGCGTTGTTGTTACACAAAAAGGTCATTTAAGTGGCACTGCGATGAAAAACAAACTAGAAGCCCGGGGTAGTTGTCTTTAAACTGCAGTTTATTTCTTTTCATTTCAATGGATTATTTCTCCTAAACTAGTGGCCTTAAATAATGCGTTTTGCTGCTCTTGGACATTGACAAATTAGATCTTGTAATGTTGCTTTGATATAAATGTGACCTTCAGCAAAGTAAAGTTGAGAACAAAAAAGGTGTCCATATGGTTACCCAATAAACCCAATAAAATATTATACCCTTATTTATCTCGATTTAAAAAGAAATATGGAATTAAAAAGTAAATTAGAAGATTCACTTGAACCACTATCACTCTCCTCCAATTTCTTCCAGCTTGTGAAGTGCTTTCTCTCATTTCCCTCTCATTTAGATGGTCATTATCTAGATCTCTGATTGACAGATAGACTGACATTTTCAGCCCTTTAGCTTTGTCTTGTACTGGTTGAAAGTAACCAAAATAGTAGGACAAAGCTGGGGTCACACAGCACATGTCAAAACAAAACGTCTGGTGCGATACTTAATTGTACCTCCAGATGAATCCAAACAACTGAACTGCTACTGCACACTCCAGTAACCATTAGGATAATTGCTCCAAAGTCTGAAATAATAGCCACTGCAATTTGATGATGACAGCGGTGGGTGGATAAAAATAGGGGAAGCAATTCCCTCATCCAACAGATATGGATGGGTGTATGGGAGAGGGCACTATGACTGGGCTTTGGCACCCCTCTGTTGCGATGGATAGAGTAACCCGCCCTGCATATTAGAACACTGTGCCCACCACTTATTTGTAGCTGCTGGGGTGTGAGACACAGTATATTCCCTAACATCAATGGCTTTTAGTGCTGGATATAGAAGCTGACTGGCTTGCAGTTCCTGGGCCACAAAGAGGCTCCTGCGTGGATCCTGAACGGGGAAAGTTGGGATGTTATAACCCTCTGCTGCCAGTGGAGGCCGCTGAAAGACAGTGAAGCCTATTAAGCTACCTGAAGAAGGAATGAATTGTTGTTTTTGTTTTCTTTACCTCTGGTATGACATTCAAACATACCGACATAATTGTCTTCCTGTGGTTTCTCTTGTGACACTTACATTTGTATCGCAACGTATTTTGAATATAATTCTTAACCGTGAAAGGGGCAGATGCTTGTAAAGCTACTTCCACGTCACTTACAGCAGGATCAGAGACAATGAACCCTGACCTGGTGCTGAACGGTGAACAACGTAATGGCAGGTTACAGAATAAAACATCTTAAAGATGATTCATTTGAATGATAATCACCACCTACCATTTCTTCCATCTTGTGAGTGCTTTCTCTAATTTCCCTCTCTTTAAGATGGTCATTATCTAGATCTCCAATGATAGATTGACAGATGGACTGACTGAGTATTTCTCCTGTGATACTTAACTTTGTATCATAGCCTACTTGTACTTTAATTCTTAATAGTTAAAGTAGCAGATGCTGGTGGAGTTACGTCCCCGTCAGTTACAGCAGGATCAGAGACAATGAGCCCTGACCTGGTGCTGAACGGTGAACGACGTATTTGGCAGTTTACAATATTTCATTTGGAGGCCCATCTTTCAGCAGGACCCAGGGCAGGGCTTTTAGTGGTGCTTTCTGGAAGAGGTGAGAGAGATTAAGATCAACTGTGGCGTAATCTCACTTGACAGCATGATGAAAAAAAAACAAAAAAGGAGAAAAGTGAAAAAGTGTGCGCAGGCGGCTACAGGAGTACAGGCTGAAGGTTTAGGAGAAATCCAAGAGAGCAAAAGGATTTCATCCCTTCTTAAACCCTAATCCTCTGCGCACAATAAAGTCTCCCATTAAGCATAAAGCCAGTTGAGAAGGTTGATTACACCCATGTCAACACACACGGTTAAGTAGGTTCACACACAAAGGCAAAATGCGTGCACGTCTTCCATTTTTGGCACAAAAAAAAGAAGAAGATTGACAACCCGCCCAACCACTGCCATTAGATTTTTTTTTATCTCAACAAGAATCAGATCTGGATCTGGATCTGGATTAATACTGAGCAGAACCCAGAGGTATCAGGCTCAGTGGGGGATGGATGATCCCCGCTAAATGTCTCTTAAAATTTGCCGGAAGCACTCCACGATGACAGCTTCTTCTGGTAGCAAATTCCACTCTCTGATTGTTCTCGGAAAGAAGGAGTATTGAAGAGTGTCACTAGTTGCGAAAATTCGCTCGAAGTTCAAAGAGTTGGCTTTGCGGGTTGCACTGGATCCTGATCCAAAATAATCTGGATCAGGTTTCAGATTAAACAATTAATGTGAATGTTTAATGTATTGCACGGTGTGGAGTTTCAGCAGGAGTGTTCCTCGTAAAATAACCTGACAATTAAACTCAACAGGATGTTGCTTTCCCTTTCCTTCTACCATTCGTTAAGAATTGACATTACTTCACTTAAATCTGTCGTGTCCTTGAGGTGAATAGTTCCGATCAAAGCAATGAAATTAGTGAGATAAATAAGATGTGTGGTCTGTTTCTCTACCCATCTAGGAAGAGTTGAATTTGCGATCAAAATAAATAAAATTGAGAAGCTTCTTATCTTCCTATCTGTCACCACTCAGTTTACACCCAAAACAGGGCAAACGTTCGCTACACTCATCATAGCTTAGCAATAAATCATCCTTTTCAGCGTCCCATTGACAAAAGAAGTGTAGATGTTTTTATAAGGAGCATGCTGATGCAGGAAATATGGTTCGTTAATGAAGACAAATGTCACAGTAACTACTTGATGAATGGCACCAATTATTGTTACAAAAACCAACGCCTCTTTTTGATCTATTCTTAGCCGGTATGTCTTCTCTAACGGTCACCATAAGCACTTGTGCCGGTCCTTACATTCCATCTGTGATTATCAAGAGTATCAGTGGGCTTCTGCATGGGGCCGAGTTGCTCTCTTGCAGCTACTCAAACCGTTTATTTGTAGACTATTGACAGGACACTGGCGCTTGTCAACGACGTGTCAGAAAGACATCTTCCCCGTCAGTGGAAAGTCACCACGAAGACTGACATTTCCCTCTTCGCTCTCTAACTCTTCTTTCTTTCTCTTTCCCTCTGAGGGACTGTCCGGAGACAACCTCAAGCTCTCTGTTGACATGAGATTTCCTGACACTCATGAAGACAAACCGAGATGATTCTCCCATTCAGAATGACACTTCCCCTTCTCATCTTCATGTGACAGTCCCCCTGTAAAGCAACTCAACGATATGTAACATTTACACACCTGATTTAAGGAGAGAGCAATATAACATGGAAAGGAATAAATGGAGAGTAGCCTATACAGCGGGAGAAAAGTGGTCTTCTTGTCTAGACTTGTTGCAATAGCAGCAGTCTCACGCTGGAGGATTAGTAATGACCTCAGCACCTTAACATGATGTCACGATGAGCCCAAGGCAGTGTCTGGTGTGTGTGTCGTGTGTGTGTGTGTGTGTGTGTGTGTGTGTGTGTGTGTGTGTGTGTACACACGTGAGTGTAGAGCAACTGTGTCTATACCTGCAGATGCACTTGAATGCGGTGCTTATGCTCCTCATGATTGACTTATTTCTAATTGTCGGGGGCATAATATAAATCATTGCACAGTGTATCTGTGTTAAATACTGCATTAGGGTTCAACTGTAAGATTTTAAAAATAGACATGCTCCAACTTCTGGTAGCTTATTGTTCTTCTACGTGTCCATCTTCTTCTTCATTTTCTTCTACTCATTGTCCTTGTCATTACTACTTTCACCGGCCTTAATGATAAAAAGACAGAAAACAATTGAGTAACACAATTAATTAATATCTGACTTTATGTCTCCTTTGTATTGATGTGTGTATGCGTGTGTTTAGGTTGTGTTTTGGTATTGATAAAGAGATGAAGGAGGCAGGTGCACCACAGACCACCAACAAAACACAACTTGTATTTTCTCTGCTCCATTGACGCCTTTTATCTCCCTCAAATCTTTTATTTCTACTCCCATAATCCCCCGTGCTCCTTATCAGCACATGCATTACAGTTTGTACTCAGTGAGCCTTTACATTTGGTTATGGGTGATTTTATATTTGAAGCTGTGGGGATTTTTCTGACAGATCTCCTATTCACTTTGGTTGACCCACCCTCCCACCTAGGCTCCAGACAAATGTAACTTTTTATTGATTCTGGCGTCTTGCTGCCTCTGTCCGCCATGATAAAATGTGTTTGTATCGGCTGCATACAGTACATGTGCAAGAGTGATCGAGAAACGTTTATTAGCTGAACTGTTTGATTTAGTTTTGAGGGATTTTATTACAGCTCGTTCTGTGTCTGCAGGGTTCTCTCTGTGTACATCATGCTGTCAGGCTCAGTGTGTGCATGCTGGGAAACCAGTTATCATTTAACAACCTCTGAAAAAGAATCATTCATTTGGAAGGTTCAGGGGAGCGGTGTAAAACACAGTCTGCGTCATTGAGATCACGGCCCTCTACATGGAGGAGGTCAAAAGCAAAACACTTTTCACTGCTAACATAGGGCAATTAGAAATGAAGCTGTCTAAGCAATTACAGCCGGTCGATAACGGTACACTAAAAACCAACAGTGATGCAAACGGATCTCTAGTCATGTCCTATATTTACTCAGTATTTATCTGCTTCTGTCTGCTCCTCAGGGTCCACCTCACTACGTGCCTACCCTCTCCTCTCGGTGATCACGCGGCAGCCCCACAACCTGCCCCTCCACCTCGCTCAGCCGTCCTCCCCGGGCGGGGTCCCCTCACACCTGCTCTCCTCGCAGCACCCTCGAGGGTCCGAGCTCTCCCCCAGCCAGACGCCCCTCAGCATCAGCAGCGAGTCGGACACGGAGCACAGCTCGCCGCGCCTGAAGAAGCCGCGCCGCAGCCGCACCATCTTCACCGAGCTGCAGCTGATGGGGCTGGAGAAGAAGTTCCAGAAGCAGAAGTACCTGTCCACACCTGACAGGTCAGTGCAGAAACAACACATGTGATTGGATAGGTGGATAAGGAAGTATAAATGCCGGGAAATACACAAAAACCTCAAAACAGGAGTGGCATGTTTTTCAAGTACTGTACTATGTTCAAATTTGAGGTACTTCTCTTGAGTATTTTATGCTATTTTAAACTATTGCCCAATTCCCTTTTGTAGGCGAATGTACTTTTGTTCTCCTCTACTTTATTATATAGCATCAGTTAGATTTAAATCAACTAAAAGTGATATAAGTTTAGGTTAAGCTACCCAGAAGTTTAAATACTGGTGGGTAGCTTAACCTAAAAGTATATATCAATATTATAGTAAAAAAAAACAGCTTTATTAACATTTAGCAACAATAATGTGATGAAAACGTTAATGCATTAATAATTATAATCCAATATTTTCTTTCATATAATTCTCAAATGTGCCATACTCATAGGCGGAGTTTGACATTTGCGCTTGGGGGGGCAAACCTTTTTTACTGACGTCAGTACACAGTCCCAACTATCGCGTGGGGTGCTACGGATACAGTAGCAATAAAGCCAACGCTCACCCCACTGAGTATGACTTTTCCATGCCCGCCGTACACACTCACTCATATGGAAGGGGCGGTCTCTCCCCCCAACAACATGCATTACATAACTGTAAAACTTATCATAACTGTGCACATCTTATACTTATTTGATAACTACTATATCCCTTGGTTACTTGAACACTCTACAATATTATTAACCATGTCCTACCTTATTAAAATATTGATATACGAAATATTTGTATTGGAACAGTTTTCGACGTAGTAATGCTGTAATATATTTCAGCCACTAGGGGGGGCAATGCCCCCCTGCCCCCCCGCAAAATCCGCCTATGGCCATACTGCAAAAAGAGTACTTTAAGCATTTTTGGTTCTGAAACTTTCCTAATATTTTGGATACAGGACTTTACTTGTGACCAAGTATTTTTACATAGTATTTTGGCTACTTTTACTAAGATCTGACACACTCTTCCAACTCAGCCCCCACACACTCGCACACACACTGAAAGCAGAAACATCACATGCTAATGCTAACCTCATTGACAACTATTACGGGTTCTGTGAATACATAGAACAGCTGTACAAGAGAGCTATCAAGGTGTTTGACAGAAAGCCAAATTCATACCACCACTGTACCATCCTTGAAAAACACAATTTCTTGAGTTTTGACAATTTACATTTTTTTAAAAGTATGTGTTTTTTTTATAAATGTTTAGGGGAATTCATCCACAGAAAAGACACTGGACGCTGCACTAGGTCAGAAACCAGAGGAGACTGTGAAGTCCACCGTAGACGGACCACGGACAAAATGTCCTCTCCATTAAAGGCAGCTCATTGTGGAATAGCCTCCCAACTGAGATACGGGATTGTCCCACTCTCAATAGTTTTAAAGGACAACTTAAAGAATGGTTGAGCAACAAACAGATGTGCAATCACCGCTCAATGCACTTTAACACAGGGGTATCTCCTCTTGCACTTTAGGTAGCTCTTTTATCTTATCTTGCACTTTATATGTCGTAGCTGCTACATTGTACTGCCATGTGGTAAATGCTTATACTGTATGCTGCTCATGCTCTTCCTGCATATCATATATTTATTTTTGCTATGTATATAAATGTCATGTTCTTATATGTTTTATGTGACGGGACTACGGATGGAAATTAGCTCAAAGCTAAAATCCGGCTCATTTACGCTTGTAAGCGTTATTTTGTTTGAAAGTGTTCATCAATTGTCCCGGTTCAAATAAACGATTAAATGAAATGAAATGAAATTAGTTACATGACATTTAACAAAGCCATGTGTGAAAGGTAACTACCACAGTTTTTTAATTTCAACCAGATGTCAAAAACGCTTACAGTTTGTAGGCGTCACTCAACTGTGACATTTTGATAACCTGCATACCTGGCATAGAGCACATAATGAAAGCACAGCAAACGCACATTCATAAAGCCGCAACTGCAATTATCAAGCAGTGGTTAACCCAACATCATCATTTTTGATTTATCCTGTGGGGAACGCTAATGTAATGTGAATGTTGTCAAAGCCAGAGCATTACATCATCATTCTAGTTGAGACAAGAGGAACGTTTTAACCCTGAGCTCTCCAAAAGCAAAAAAAGTCCCAACAAAGAAACACTGCCTTATTCAAGAGAGCAGGGACGGAGGCCAACACAAGCACACACACATGTACTACATTGATTTACTGCCAATCATTTCACACATGTGCAGGTGTATAAAAATAACATTTCTACCATAATATGAAGTAATCTACATGTTAATATCCAGGTCTTAAGTTCCATTTTTTGGTTCAACTTGTGGACCTGACATGAGGTTAGACTTTATTTTATTGAAGGCTCACTTTTATATTTTGCCTACAGGCTTTTTTTCCAATATAACTCAGAATAATATTGAGCCATATATGTTATAAAAAGTTCATTCACATGCGCAGTAGGAATTGTAAACTGCCTGTGAGCCTTTGCATCGAGCAGAAATTGGAAGTCTGCACACTCCCCCCATTACTCATCCATTTTTTTTATTGAGAGTAAATCAGCTGGGATTAAAAACAGAAACAACTTCATGTAAAGTATCTGCATGCATTTAGAAAGGCAAATAGCTACACAAACATCTGTATCCTGTTGGCAATGTATCTGCCAACCCCATCTCATCTGATACATTTGCATATTTGAAATAAACCAGATTTATTAGTCATGGTGTTTACATCCACATACAGAAAAACTCCCACGATGTATTATTAAATATATCACACCTTGGCTTGCCTGAAGACGTTGGAAAGACGCCATGCCTCATCTTAAAGCAGAAGCCGCGAGGCTGAGCACTACTCAGTGATCAAACCCAAGCAACCTTACGAATCGCTGTGCCAAAATAATATGTCCTGTCAAAATATATATTATATATATTAGATTCTGACACTGTGTCGAGAATTAATTAAATACCCGGTTGCAGGAAAAACATCAATATAGAAAATCCCTCTTTAAAGCCCCACATCAAATGTGTGGCATGCTCCCCACTTGAGTTATGATCAAAAGATAACTTTTATTTTCTCAACCTCAATCTCTTGACTCGTAACCTGTGCGGTTTTAAAACTGAGATGACATGCGGGGGCAAGAGGAACCAAAACTAAAAATATCCCTGAAAAAACGTATTCATATCATAGATGAATAACGATTTTAAGCAGCGTTCAATTATAATAATTAGTACCTTAATGATCCCAACTGTCATCATCATCATTGTGGAAAAACTTTTCGGATACACCAAAGATTCCCTTTTTGAAATGTGTAACAAAATTACCTGCAGGGACTTCGATAATGTTTCTGTTGCTTTGAGTGTGTGGTTTCTCTCCATTGAAAACTAATGACCATAAATAAGAGGGGTGTTTTCTTTTCTGCAATTACTTTTCCTTGCCTCCAGTTGTTGAACGGCTACAGACATGATAGTGAAGTGTGATAGACAGCTTGATTGCCTTTATGTCTGGTGTTTTTTTAAGCGCAGACCCATACATGCACATGAAAACCATACACAGCCCTTTATGTTAGGTATAAGGGTTTGTAGATGATCCCTTGAATTTAAGGGGTTTGTATCTGCTCTGCTTTTTAGATTCTGTTCAAGCCTTTTTCTCCGTCTCGGCTTCCACTTTCACCATTAAATGAAAGCCAGCTACTTTCACTGGGGGTTTGTGGTGGGGGTGTGAACCCCTTCATCTGACTACGAAGAGCAGCGAATAGGAAATCTCATTTTTAAGAAACCCAGATAAACCTTCATTTCCTTTACAAATTGATGCCGTGTCCACTTTATCTGTCCCTTCCTGAAGTATCACATCACACACATCCAATAGCCCTATTAGTCATGGATCAACACATGTGGTGGATGCATTCAGAGTTTCCTCCAGACTGCCCCAATCGTCTGACTACATGCGCTGTGATTGGATTACTGACTTCTGTACAGATGTTTGAAACAGTGCTTCCTGTGCTGCAGGTGTCAAACTGCAGCTACTAGCAGATCAGCTTTGATGTGAGATTCAAAGACTGAGTATAAGAATAGGACTTATACTGTAGCCTGAAATCCTGGCAACCTCTAGGCATGAAACTGCGTTATACAGTATACTGACTAGAAGGTAAAAAACACAATTAGTGTCAAGATTCTTATATTTTCTTTATTCGCCTATCATTGGGAGAAAAGGGCAGACACCTGTCTTTTTGCTGATTTTTAAAGCATGTGTCAGGGTTTATATAGCCTGTTCAAGTTAAAGAGAAACGTCCATCTAATGTGCATTTCTTTTTCATTTGTGATTCGCAGGTTAGACCTGGCCCAGTCACTTGGCCTCACACAGCTCCAGGTGAAGACATGGTACCAGAACAGGCGTATGAAGTGGAAGAAAATGGTAAGAGACATATACATTGTCATCTTTAAAAGTATGTTTTTTTTAAATCAAAACGCATTGATTTAACTGCTGACTTACCAATCCATGTAAACCTGGTTTGAACGATACATGTAAGAGTAGCAAACGGTATGACAGGAAGGGAGGGTGTGGTGTGAGGTGTGACCGATGATGACTGCAGCGAGAGCAAACACTTCTGTGAGGTCAACAACTCGGAGAACAAAAAAGAGCAGAAATCGTTAAAGATATATGTGTGCACAAGGGGCAGCTAGAAGCAATACGTCTTCTCCTAATTACTATAATAGCAACTGCTGCCGCCATTTGTCACCAGTCCACTAAGATTGTCTCTGTGTTATTCTAGGTGCTCAAAGGAGGTCACGAGGCCCCGACTAAGCCCAAGGGAAGACCCAAGAAGAACTCCATTCCAACCACGGAGGAAATCGAGGCTGAAGAGCGAAGAGTAAAGGTGGAGCAGGAGGATAAGATGAGGTGGGTGACAAAGGAGTCAGTGCTGGGTCACGGAGGAGAGGCGTCTCAGAGTGAACCTCAAGATCTCAGTTCAGAAACTCACAACCCGGCGATAGGGGGGTCCGAGCGGGAGCTGCCCCTCCTGATGCAGCCAGAGAGCCACGCAGCTAGCTAAGCCAGGACAAAACCAAAGACTGAAGCCAACCTGAAAACAAAGTGCCTCAGGATCACTGTAAAAAGCCTGTGTGGTGTTTCTTTGCTTTAGGGATTTGACTGGAAACATATTGCTGGAGTCCAATCTTTACCTAATGCAGCCTTTTTTTGTGTTTTAGATAACGTACAAAGAGCTGAAACGCATAGACACCGATTGCACTGGTAATGTTTTTGGCCTTAACATTTTTATTTGAACAGGTACCTGGTACAAGGAGCGTCAGATCAAAGCAAGTGTCAAAGCAAAACAGGTATCACCTCATCACCTTATTGTGCATTACAGTGATCAAACACACCGCCTCCAAGCTGCCTCACATAGTGCATGTGCCAAAATATCAAGATTTGCCTTACTGTAGTGTCTCTGTCTATCCATGTATTATAAATGACTTCACTGCCAAAACCTATAACATTAAACGGCTACGGTGCCTTGTCGGTCTCAGAGGAAAGCATTTTAAATGTGGGTAAAATAACTATAAAATGCAAGTATATATTTTTTACAGTGGTTTTCGATTACAAGTGCCGTTTTTTGAGACAGAGTTGTAACGTTTTGAAGAACACTTCCATGTTTACATTGGAGTTCTTCTGCACAGCTTTAAGGTGTTTATTATTTGGTCAGTAAAGCTCGCCTTTTTTTATTTTTCAAATCTGAACAATATCTGCCAAGCCATACACTGTATCATACTGTAGAAATGTGTATAAAGTTTAAAATATATGGTCTTTTGGATATAAATGTAAAACAGTATTTTTAACTGCTGTTTTGAATTGGATTAAAATCGTTTGTATGTATGTTACTGCCGTCCCTGAGCTTTCTTTCTCCGAAGTTTCATGGGAGTTGTCACGAGGCCACAAACACTCTTAAGCTGTCAGAGATTTTCAGATGGAATAAATCATAACCTGTGCGAGAGACGCACGGCATATGCTGAACATTTAAAATCTCGAAGACCTTTTTTAGCCTGCAGGCCGAGTACCCAAATCACTATGTTAGACTTGCATTAAATAACACTGTCTCTAACTGCCTGTCACTGACTTCTCTTGTACACCTGTACTCTCTTCCCTCCAAAGAATTGTAATTAAAGCCTTTCACTTTTTGAATTATACAGATTTATTTTTATTTGTTATTGTTTAATATGAAAAAGTGCAGTATTTTTCTGATGTAAATAATGCTTGTTTGGTAAGCTTGCTTGCAGTTTTTTTTAGGTTTGTGTACAATCATTTTTACTATATACAAGTGTGTGTTTATGTATTTAAATACACTTAATAAAAAACAATCATATAAATTCCACTTGTTTTTATTTGATGCAAATTAGTTATGATTGCCCAGAGATAAAAATCACCATATTTTTGGGTGCGTCTCTAATGAGAACAGTTCCACAAATAACTAAAGTTGCCTACAAGTCAAAAGTGCTGTCACGTCATGCTAATCAGAATCAGAATCAGAAACAGGTTTATTGCCAGGTAGGTTCGCACATACTAGGAATTTGACTTGATGTCATCGTGCATACATAACATATAATTGTGTGTGTGTGTGTTAGTGTGTGTGTGTGGTCTAGCATTACTATCCTTATGGGGACCTACATCTGTTTACACAGTCATGTGTGGGGACTCGCCTCCCTTATGGGGAAAAATGGGGAATCATTCATTTTAGGGTGAAGACTTGGTTAGGTTTAAGATTAGGATTAGGTTAAGGGTAAGGGTTATGCATGTGTTGGTTATGGTTAAGGTTAGGATAAGTCTCCAGGAAATGCATGTAAGTCAATGTAATGTCCCCTGAAGTGATGTATACATGGTATGTGTTAGTGTGTGTGTGTATGTGTGTGGTCTAGCATTACTATCCTTGTGGGGACCTACATCTGTTTACACAGTCATGTGTGGGGACTCGTCTCCCTTATGGGGAAACATGGGGAATCATTCATTTTAGGGTGAAGACTTGGTTAGGTTCAGGGTTAGGGTTAGGGTTAGGCATGTGTTGGTTATGGTTAAGGTTAGGATAAGTCTCCAGGAAATGCATGTAAGTCAATGTATTGTCCCCTGAAGTGATGTATACATGGTATGTGTGTGTATATGTGTGTGTAAAACAAACAGTTACTGTCGGTTGAAGTTCGGGCAGATCCATTACTGAGGAAGCTTTTGAAGATGTATTATCTGTAGTCAGAGTTTGCCATAAATCACGATCAAGAGAACAAAGCATTTTAAGCACTTTGTGTTTTGACATTTATCATCTTTATCTGCAGAGCAAACAGGTTGGCCTGTATTGAACCTGCGAGCTCCCTGTGACCCAGAGCCCGCCTGAAGAGTATTTTGAGTGCCTGATACTGGACATGGATGGTTTGTAAAGCAAACAGCACAGGTTTGCATTGAGTGAAGTGTGTGTGCGTGTGTGTACGCCCTGTGTAAACATTGTAAGTATGCTTCATGTGTGTGCGATGCATTCAACAGAAGAAGCTGCCACACTTCCAAGAAGAAGTGTGGCAAGAAATCGAACAAAAAAAGTGACTTATCTTGTGTTGTGTTTTCTTGTTTTTTTTCTTTTGCAATACAAATTGATTTATGCAGCACCTTTTGCTTCCTGTTGGAGCCTATTTAGAAGCATAGTTGCCATTTTGGCACAATTGTTGAGTGTGATCACAACAAATGCAAACGCATACAGTTTGAATGTGATTGGTTTTGATTTAGTGAACTTGTCTAGAACAATCCACAATGACCATAGCAGTTTAATATTACGCAAGGGACCTTTATATTTAATTGAATGACTAATAAAAACATTAGAAGCATAGGTATAACGTGAAAGGTGTGTGCATGGATTCCTATAATCAATGATATATTAGTCATAACCCTTGTATTGTCCTGTTTGCTTTTACTATTGAAGAACAACATTCAACTGCCAGTTTAAAGGAACTTGTATTACGCCTTTGATAATTTATGTTAACAACTGTTGACATATACAGGACAGTAGCTATTTATTGGAATACATTAAACTTTGATTGTTCAGAACTGGCCTTGCCCTTTGCTTTTGCAGAATGAGCCGTGACTCACCTCCTCGCCACCTCGCCACCTCACCACCTGGTTAATTAAATATAATAATAAAAAATAAAAAGAAAGTGTATCGGCCTTAATTGCAGGGAATGAGGACAAACATTTTCTTATTAAATATCCTTTGTGGACACACAGGCTCTGGCAGGCAGGTCTGTGATAAACCGCACTTTGCATGTCTCCACAGGCCGCTGAGCTGCAGGCTAATTGTTGTGTGGCGAGATGAGAAACTGGCGGCCTAATTGGAGAACCAGTTTTTTTCTCACAGGTCCTGGTTCAGGCGCAGGTCACAGGAGTGGAGTGCTGTCAAGCCTAGCGACCCCCCCACACTCCCTCCTACCACTAAGAC
Source organism: Gymnodraco acuticeps (assembly GCF_902827175.1). Classification (NCBI taxonomy): domain Eukaryota; kingdom Metazoa; phylum Chordata; class Actinopteri; order Perciformes; family Bathydraconidae; genus Gymnodraco; species Gymnodraco acuticeps. The sequence goes on from NW_022990398.1 coordinate 657,957, forward strand.
ATCCATTGCACACCTTCAACTGTCAGCTTAGCGTTCACTCAGGTAGTTAGGGGCTGATGTGAGGGGAGGAGTGGGTGTAGCTCACGGTATGTCACCCTCATTTGTGTCATGACAGAGGAAGTTATCTCTAAATGTTGAGTGCAGGAGCAGCAGCAGGGCTTACCAAAGTCAATAAAGGCGGATGCTTTCTACGGCGTGCACAATGCTCACCATTGTCTTGCATTAGCAGTTGAAGAGAGCAGTAATCATCGGAAATAGCAGGAGGATCACCTCCTCTCAAAGGAGCATGTGTGAGGCACGTGGCTGTTTGTATGAATCTGTTGAGCAAGATTTAAGTAAATAAATCCTTCTGGTGGAATGCTAGTAACAAATACAAATCATATTTACATTAGCCTTCGTAATATCACTCTTTTAAGACTCTAGTTTCAAACTCCTATTAGCAACATTGCATGTGTTCAGATTCATTTTTATGAATTGAAAATAGAGTGGACGCAAAGTGCAGAGGAATGCCAAATGGCTTTTAATTGACCATTAGTCTGAAAGTGCAAGCTGTTGATGGTTGCATACATTGCATATGGATGTTGTCATCAAATTGAAACCCTTGTGAATAACAAACTGTTTTCCAGCACTTGTTTTCTAGACAAACAGTTCAATCCACATCTGGTATCCTACACATTACTTGATTCAGTCTGATTTAGTTTTTTGCTACTGTTGAATAATGAAAAGTGGACAAGACTTTATGAGTTCAAGATTGTGTTCTGTAGAGTGTCGTCTGTGAACAACAAAACAAAAAAACATGATCAAACATTGTTATCTCACCTTGTACTGGTACGTGATATAGGTGGTTGCAGGTCATGAAATACAAAGGCTGGTTTGAGTAACAGATCAGAGAGTTTGAAAGCAACTCTGCAAAGCCCTTGGCAAGAGGGAAATCCATCCATCCCAAGATAAATAGTAGAAATACGATGATCATAAATGACTGCTGGCACTCACTTGATTGGCCTCTGCAGTACATTAATGGATGACGCTGCAGTGTTACAGCAAACATTGGGCCAGGTTCAGCTTTTTATGGCAAACAGCCCTGTTGTTTTTTGTTTTGCTCGACCCTTCACATTGACTAATTGAGTGATCCCATTCAAATGAATCAGGGAGCGGCATATTTTCATACAGAGCTGTTTCTGAAAGAACATGACTATAGACTTAAATAGGAGTATCCCTCTCACCTTGATAGCTTGTTGACAGGATTGTTAGCATATTTTTTAAATTCATTTCAGAACTCACTGTGTTGACCTGATTCTGAATACATGCTTCTGGACGCCATTGGCAGTTCTGCTTTACTTACAGAAGGTTTTATTATTTGCATCATCAACTAAGAAAAGCAAATTGATATTCTTTACATGTAAGGGAATCTGATTCTTTTATTGACTTAGAACAAGTTAGGAAAAAGGCCTTAAAATACAGACAGTTAACGTTAGGGTTTCATTGGGAAATCTATGTCCCAAGATTTCCTAAATAAAACTACCTACATGTAAATATCCAACATCATCCATTGCCCACTAGAGGTCACTACCACAGATTTGAAAGTAAATGAAGGTGAAGGGTTAGTTATTAATGGAAGTCAATGGATTGCTTTACTGTACCTATTTTCAAAAATGTATTACCTAAGAGCAGAAATGTAATAACACAATGCTGCGTAACAACTCAAAGACGTGCAGACTGAGTGTGCTAAGCATGCCCCTGTTGATGTACTGGGGGATCTTTTAGCCTAATGTATTTAGTGCGTTAATTACAGTGCTGCCCGCCTCTCTGCCGTCTGTCGGTAGTAAATGCTCTGGTCAACATGTCTGGGAGAAGAAGACACTGCCTCCCACCTCCAGGCTCTTAAGCCCATACATCAACCAGTAAGCATTGGTGTGTGTGTGTGTGTGTGTGTGTGTGTCTGCATGCTGTTTTGCTGCAGGGATATCGAAGGGCTTATGGAAGTCATGATCACTAGCTCAGGGGTGTATATCCGTCTGCTGAGGAGGTGGGCGGTAATAGACCTGTCAGATGAGTTTTACCCAGAAGCTACGGCGTGCTGCTATGTCCAAATCACTTCAGACTCCCCCAAACCCCAGAGACCTCCACGAAGATCCCTGTCAGGAATGGGCTTACCCCACACTGCTAACAGCCTAAACATGTGTGAATGTAAAAGATAACGGTCAGGTTTGAAAGATTTTGTTTCTTGATTTCACATCAGATACACTTTACATTTTTGGGGACTAATATCATTGCGTGTCGACAGTTATTTCCGTTTTAAATAACATTAAGATGAGCTGTCCAATTATTGTCCAATAATTCAGAGCTTTCAAACCAGCCCTAGGAATAGCATTGAACTAATCGACATTTCTTTAATGACATAATGTCAACGACTGCCAATGCAGGAAGCACTGTTCCCTTCATGTAAGGATGTGGAATTGAAAAAAAATCTGTTGCATTAAACATTGAAATGTAGCCCTAACCCTAAACCGTTTGGTGGTAGTCCAAATGTTGAAACAGAAATGGTCTGCCACATTGTCATCTGATCATCCAATCTATTTGCTCTGTTGTTGTTGTTGTTGTTGTTGTTGTTGTTGTTGTTGTTGTTGTTGTTGTTGTTCACATGATATCAAGAATACATAAATGATATGTAAAGCTGCTTAAAAGTACAACAACAAGCACACAATATGAAATATACACATGTTTACAATGTGTTTCATATTAGACGATTATTAGTGAAAACTATTGCAGGACGTTAACCTGAGAACCACGGACCCAAACCCATAGAAAACCTTCCAGTGGTACTGTGCTTCCAGAAAATACTCTCTTTATGACAGAACCTTTACAAACAGCAACAACTAGAACTAGAACTTTTGTAAAAATCCAAAGCGAGACGAGGGCCATGTGGGTGGTGGGTACTCTCGGAGTTTCTCGCTGTGATCATAACTCATTCTCAGGGACAGCTGAGTACAAGGGAATCCATACAAAATCCTGCAAAGCCTGCTGTTCTGATTTTCTTTTTACCATGACCTGATATGGCCTTTTCTTTCTTTACTTTGCTTTACAGTAACACATGTGTGGCACACAGGGGAGATCGTTTTCAGCTGGCAGATACTGTACATATATCGAGAAAAGCTCTTTCTCCCAAACCGACATGAGGCAGAAAGTTGCATGTTGTAACCACCATACTTATTATACTATAACTAAATATGGAACTTAAGCTTGTTTTATATTTTACAATGCAAAACAAAGTGCAAAACAAAGCATTTTAACTGGATTTCACACACTCATAGAGGGATACTTCTTTGCACATATACATTTAACTTCACCTTCCCGTCGTGTCTCTTTCTTTACACAAACTCTTTCTCCTCTAGGCTTTCACTCATGGTTTCCCTAATGGCAAAGAGCAGCTCCTAATGCCCTACATTTAGGGTACATGAAAAACTGAGCTCAATAGGCTTGTAATCCACATTTTATACCGAGTCCCGGGTTTATAAAGGAAGCCGCAATAAAAGCCAAGTAAATGTCAAAGGGAGTTGGGAAAATCTACACTAGTGCCGGCTGTGTAATGTGGGATCAACCAAGTGGCAGAATGACTGAGCAATTACGTATTTGTTGAAAGCTCATTTCATAGATCTGCGCCCAACTGAAATAAAACGAAGTGAACCAAGGAAACGTTTGCGTGTGTGTGTGTGTGTGTGTGTGTGTGTGTGTGTTGGTCTTCTCTTCTCTCTGCCTTAAGAGATTTTCTTAGTTCTGTATTCACATCCAGACACATGTTACCAACTCATGTCTTCTCTTCTTTGAGAGAGCAAAGAAAACTTCCTCCTTGTCAACATTTCTTTGAAAGAGACTTATTTTTTGACACAAATCCATGCCAGGCCTCATTCCTGTGCTGACAGTCGACTTTCATTTTTCTCTACGAGTGGACTTACAAAGACAAGTGTGCGTGCGCGCGCGCGTGTGTGTGTGTGTGTGTGTGTGTGTGTGTGTGTGTGTGTGTGTGTGCGTGTGTGAGGCAGTGTGTATAGAAGAGGACTTAATGTCACTTAAATAGTGTTGTGTTGGACCAGCATGCAGGTAATGAGCTCAGGTGAGCGATCTGTGCCCTCTTCAAATATTTCCACTTGTGGAAAAAAAAGGAGAAAAATAAACAGTGAGTGGGTTTTGATGATTGGCACGCTGCGAGGAGCTTCTATTTTCTCAACATGTTTAGCCTCTCCTCTGTCAACTGCTTTGACAGCAGAGCATGTCAGGGATCCTGTGGAGGGGCTCTGCACTCTGGCTGATGTCAGGGAGCAGCCAGGGGTCAGCCGTCAGCTCCAGGGTGGATTCAACCGATGGAGGGGGTGGAGCCCAGAACACTGGCCTGCTTCGCAAAACCTCCTACTGATCCCAATATGTGTTTTTTTTATGAATGAAATGAACACAGTATTCTTTTAAAAGTATCTTAACATCTTAAATATAGTTATTAGCCGTTTTTCAATCAAGATAATTATGCTGCTGTTATGAGAATGAGATGTGCTGAAACAGCTGTGCTCGTAGCCAAGTCACGTACAAGCTGCTACACGTGAGGCAGATGCATGTGTGACTCATGTGAAGCTTATCCAAAGAAAAATATACCACATATTACTTATGATTGTCGTAAATTACAAGTGTGAATTACACATCGCACAGACGGAGGTTGACATTATTCGTTTTTGTGGGAAACTTCAGTGAAATTACTCATAGCTAGTCCCATAATAAAAGTAATTCAAAGGGCAATTCAGTATGCCTGACAAGAGGCAAGTGAGAAGGAAATGCAATAATAATAATTTTAACCTCCAATTTGTTTTACAGGGTGTAGTTTTAAAGTTAAATGCAAGCCAGTACCACAAAATATATAGTAGATGAACTCATAATGGCCGTTGTTTTTGCAAATTACACTCGGGTAATATAAGAGCATGCATTCAGCAGGTTTGCGCTGCACTTTGAGTCCTTTCGCTGCTGCAGACAAAACCTCCTTTATGTGGGACATGCTCAAGTGAGTCAGTTCCTCTCGACTTGCTGTCATAAGGCATCAGAAACCACAGCTCCATGAAAAGCAAGTCCGCCAGCCTGCCAAAGGTTCATCCCTCTCCACCTGTTGTGGCGCTGGTTGCTATAAACATTTGAGTAATTTGAATTGAGTATGCGGTACTGTAATATTTCCTTCAAGATGTTATCTGCCTGCATCTGGCGCCGTGCCATGCACTCAGGGTGTATGCACAGGCCGAAACACATACACACTTAGTCATTCACAAACACACACTCAAATTATAAGAGATGGTGGAGAAGTAGAAAAAATAAAGGAGGAAAATGAGGAGGGGTTTGCAGCGGGGGGGTGTATCTTCGTCCTCGGCCCTGACAAGGTGAGCTCTCTTTGCCCCGAGGACTGACTGCACAAACAACATTGCTGGCTGGTGAAGCAAAAGGAAAAGGCTCAGAGCCATCAGTGAATATATTTCATTTCATAAGCACTTAAAGGTGATGAAACATGAGGGCATGGTGTGTGTGTGTGTGTGTTAACTGACAACAAGACAGACGCACTTTATCACAGTATCAGCAGGTGTCAAAATGAAAGGCCAGTGAAAGAAATACATTCTTTGACAATGCATAACACATCCTGAGGCAATACTGTTATCATTTGATTTTTTCTGATCTCGCTTTGCATTAACACTCTTTATTCTTTCAGCTCAGCAGTGTAGTATTAACTTGTGATTTCAAGCACTTCATGTTCATTTAATTTCTGCAGGCTTACAGTCCTGGTACTTGTGGCACGATAATTAAAACAACCAAGTCTTATACTTATCAACGGACCAGTATAATCAACTATGAACACATTTTCTGCTTTGCACTTCATTAGAAATTCAAAAAAATACTTTTGTTTCAAACGATTAACCAACGTCATCTACACAAGACACATCATTCCAAACTGAAAGCCTGTGTGTTGTTTGGAAATGATTTGATGCATTTAAAACGATCAATCAACAATCAACAGTACCCAGAATGTAAAAAGTCCCTGTAACCAATCAGTAAGCAAAGCATCAACGCTATAAACACGAATCAGATTGCTCCTCTGTGTGTGCAAAAATGGAGGGGAATTTCAGAGGGAGACTAAGAGGAAGTCATTGGGTCTGAAACTGTTGCATATTGGGAATAATACAAAAAGTGTCCTCATTGCACTTGTGGACATATAAATCTATATTTACAGCATTCTACGCAACAACGGGTCTCACCCCCGGCATGCCACACTGGTTTGCTACCGGAGCACTTTCAGCCATAGACTGATATCACCCATAACCACCACACAGCGCCACAGGAGGTCTTTCCTCCCAGTGGCAATCAAACTCTTTAACTCTTCACTGAGAACTTCCACACCAACACTATGTGCAATATACATATCAATATAATTACCATCATTACAATACACTCGCTGCTATATATATGTGCAATATTATTATTACTAGTATTATTAATAATGCTATGATAACGTGCAATTACGTAACTGCCACTACGTTTTATTTTTTGCACGACTAACTACTGCTAATAATTGCATTGATTGTGTGACCATCTATGTTTCTATGTTTCATGTTGTCTGTAGATGTTTAATTGCTCTTTTTGCTGCACTTTTAGTGTACAGTTTTGCTGTTCTGCTGCTGTGTTTATTGTGTTTTGTTACTCTGGCACAACAATTTCCTTCGGGATAAATAAAGTCTTATCTTATCTTATAAAACACCAAAGATTCTGGATACAATTGTTTTTGAATGAGCTCATCAGTGTATAGTTGGCATCTGAAAATAGTAATTTATGTTATGAAAATGAAATGTAAGAACAGTTAATATAGTTTGCTACAGTACTGTGAGATGTGTGAAATATGTAGTATTTTGTAACCTGTGTTCAGAGGAGTTTACGATTTCTGAAGATGCCCTACTTCACTTTGCCTCCAGTCACAGCCACTGCACTAAAGAGTGAATCATCATTCATAAATAATGTTATACTTGGTCAACAACAGTCACTTAATTGGCAGGATGATGAGCTTGCCAACATTCTTGAAACCTGCAATTAGACTTTTATGATATTGGAAGAACATGTAGTGCTGCACTTTAGCAACAAAAGGCTTCTGTCATCGAGTCCAACCCTTTTGTCCTACAATGGAAATAATCAATCATCTTTCATTCCTCATCTTTCACATAGATCATCCAATTGTAAAGATGCTGACATATTCCTGAGACATGCCGCTTTAGCATCTGTCATCTTGATAATGACATGTAGTGACCCATGGTGCTGTACCAGAACAACAAGCTTTAGCCAAAAGTCAGCTGTAGTGAGTAGTGTATTAACTTGATGGTAATGTTGGGTCAATAGAGTTTATAGTTGATATCAGCCTAAAGCTCTATTTCACATAAATGCCAAAAGATTCGAGTTACATTCGCATTTCTGGGCCTTGATGAATTTCAAGATAAGATCATATTAAACATCAAACAAGCTGAGAACGCTGCTGTTCCTGTGCCAAGTGAAACGAAAGAGTTTGCCAACGATTTGTAATGCGATACATGTCACCTGATGCCACTGAATAACTTAACTAACCCTAACCCTTCAACCCCAAAACACAATCCTTATTCACCATTGTTGGTGCCTAAACATAACCAATTAATCATGTGCTATGTTGCACTTCTACAAGCATGAAACAACGCTGGTATGAAATGTTTTTTTAAATGCTGACATTTCCTTCTTCTATGGTTTTGCAGAGATGTGAAATAGCAACACCTTTTCTGGTGACTTGGGTTGCGTTCCGATAATCCAAAAATCAGCTCCTAAATTCTAACCCTATCTCCTATTTCTTGACCTCTGAGTGAAACGTCACGGGGTTAAGGGATAGTGGATAGGAGAATTCAAAAGGACTTAGGAGAAGAGACCGCGGTACTTTAGACCAGTGCTTCTCAAACTTTTTTCAGTAATGTACCCCCTTTGAAACATTTTCTCAGCCAAGTACCCCCTGACCGATCCCGAACATTTTTGATCGAAAAAGCCTATATAAATAATTACAATATAGTGATGTTCCCTCAGTGTGTGATGTATTAACTCCTTCGTGGTATGCATTACAACAAACTAAGGATATTTTCATTTTATGCATGAAAAAAAATAACATAACACTTTTTCCAAGGAGTTTTTCAATATGTTATTGTGAAAAACTATAAAATACAATACACACATTTGACATGTTTATATGAGGACCCCCTTGGCTGTTCTAGGAATGTTTTATATACAATTGTGTTTTCTATTTAACTTATTTTACTAAGATTATTTTTTTAATTAACCTTTTTTTTTTTTTTTTTTTTTTTAAATCTCACGTACCCCCTGCAGTACCCCAACGTACCCCCAGGGGTCCGCGTACCCCCATTTGAGAATCACTGCTTTAGAGAATCCAAATGCACTTTCACTATCCGACGTGTTTATGATGCGCCAGCGGACGTCATGAATGTGCGTCTGCTGCTGTGGGGAAACTACGGAAACTACAGTTTTCTATACAGCGGACTACAACATGGATGTTTAATAAGAACGAGGGACTACTGTAAACTCATCTAGAGACTCTGTGCTCTGATGCTGTTGTTTTATGCTTTATGAACGGGGACAACAGAGAAACATATTCTTCATGACCAAAGTTGGAATTGAAATAAAAAAGGAAAGTGAAACTTATGCTCCTCACCCTCTCCCTCTGGTCCACATTAATACAAATGATCCCAATACGTATGATTGTATGAACTATGAAAATATCTTAAAATCAATATGTATTTATTATAAACGTTAGTCCTTAACATCTATCACTGTGTATATCACCATTCAAACATCTTTTAAAAGTTGAACAACCCCACACAGCTCAGTGAAATGTTGACTTTATTTGATCATTTCAGTAAAAACTAACGTTCATATTTCTCTTTTTGATTATAATACTGATGAACGTTCAAAACAAAGCACTTTGGCAACTTACCACATACGTTTTAAAATGCTTAATAAGCACCGTAACTTTCATGATATAATTTCTCGGACTGTTGAGTGACAGCAAATGCTGCGGCTGCAATGCATTGTGGGGCAGCATTTTCTCCTCTCCTTTCGTCAAGGGAGGTCCAGTGGTTCCTAAGCTAAAGGAGGTTATAAAGGAAGTTTGAAACCTCCTTTCCTTTCATTTAGAGAGTTGGAACGGCACTTATCATGGCTGCCACTGACGTACTTCCGGGTCATTTCACTCCGTTAGGAAGGTTCCTAACCTTGGATTCAACTCTATATTGAATGCTCACTGAAACAGATAGGATGCAAAGGCAACAGATAAAGGGAACACTCAGATTAATTACACAATGAAAGGAGGGCGATAATGACAGACAGGTGACAGCAGGGCTAATGAAGGACAGGTGAAAACAATCACACACAGGAAGTATCTGAAACAAGAGACAGAGGGAAGTATACCAAAATAAAAAAAGGAAAAACATGAATGGAGAAGGGAGGATTATGACACTGTGAATATAAGTCGGGAGGAAATAATCAGTCATATAGAAATATCATTTTCTCTGCGGGATAGCTCTAACATGGAAACCTGTAAAGGTCACATCACGAGCCAACTCGTTTGAAGAAGATCAAAGCATTATCATTAAGCATCTGTTAAAATGCATAATGGCAATCACTATAAATGCAGTCCCAAAATGCATTAGGCAATGATGATGTTTTTCTTTCCTGTGGTGTGGGTGGTAATGATTCAATTTCCATGATAAATAGGGATTGGGTGCTTCCTGATTAGCGACCAAACTGGAGGCGAAAAGAAAGGGAAGAAGAGAAGAAGAAGAAAATGGCCCCGCGATTAGGTTTGGGATTGATGAAGCAAAGGAACAGCCAAGCTTGTTCATCAACAAATGAAAGAGACAGAAAAAAATGTCACTGTGCTATTTCTCCTCCGCCAAAGGAACACGGTAACAGAGCCTCCGGGGGGATTTTCCTCACAGTTGAGGGGCTTATTTGAATTGGATCTGCTGTTGATTGAAATGAATCGGCCCAATATCACAACTCCTTATAACTCGATCCCGGGGACAGATGGACGAGTTATCCGAGAGGACACTTTCTCTAATCCTCAGTCTTCTCATGTGCTGTGGCATTCTGGGACGTCGGAGAGGGAAGAAAGAGGACGGAAGAGACCGATGACCCTTCTGGGCCTTCAAACGTAATTCACAACTACATGACCACACACACACACACGGATTCATCGAGAGGCCTTTGCGACTCTCGGCTGCGGGGCAAACTGATTTCACGGTGCGCTGGGGAATGATATAGAAAAACAACAGAAAGGTGTAGAGGAGAGTGTTATCTTAGATTTACTTGTCATCCAGCAGTCGGAGCAGCGGGGTGCCGGGGTCAAAGGTCAGCGTGTCGGACCAAGTTATCCTAACGGGGCTGTGACCCTTCCTCAACATTGAGAGGGTCGGATTTCAGCGAGTCGGAAAGAAAATGCTTTTACGACTGTTGAAGGATGGGATCCCTGCTTTTAAATTCTAAGTATTTCCTTTGTTTAGGCTAAATGAACACATCAGAATATCAGATGTGGTCTTTTTGCAGCTTGGATATTGAAGATAGCACAAATGGACCTTTGTCTTTTAGTTTTTTTCAACCTTACAGCTTGTCTTTGTTTTCCTACATTTCAGCTCCACTTTCTTCGTGACCGACCCTGGTATTTGAATCCCTTCTTTCTCCACTCCCTGCTGTTAATTCACTCTGGAGCTGTCAGCACTGAGGATTCTGGAGATCACAGCCACTCATCCCCGTCTGTTCTGTGGTAAAATATAAGATGCAGTACATTTCTGTTTTGAATGCCGAGACACTTAAAATACATTAGGGGAATCCACTAATGCTGACTTCACAATATTAATACAGCCATAAATAACTGTTATTTACTATGTTGAGCTGATTTGGTTGCAGTGATAATAGTTCAGGTTTTATAGGTTGAATAAGATTTCATTCATTAGTTTTAATTGACATGTAAATAGAGTTTACAGACATGAGGCGACTTGAGGAAGGCTTCTTCCTTCCCCAAGTTACTGTTGAATATCTTATATGTGTAGTTGTGTATGAGTGTGTTTAATTGTGCAATCACAGATCCACTCACGTCACAGTTTCAAATGAAATACAGCCGAAAAATCTCAATTTTACTTTGGAAACGACGTGAGGTGACGTGAATTTTCAGTTGAAATGAAAAATATGCTGAAGGAAATGTTGAATGAAATGCTTTCAATAGCCATCAATCAATTTAGCTGGTAGTCTTTTCAGGGTGAGTCAGACAACAAGACACAATGGAGACTATTGTTCAGGGAAGACCTCGGATAAAAAACTAATGGTTGCTATCTACACAGGCTCAAAACACATCTGCTAGTATCTGTTAGCTCGGCCAAGCACAAAGGAAGACAGTGTTCCGCGTTGACTGACACAATCTGTGAGACATAAATGATTTACTCCGCTTTAATACCAAGGCAGGGCGCTGTGCATGTTAGCATTAGCCTGGAGGACTCACAAACACATGCATGCATTCAGTATACATGAGGATGTGAAGCATGCACTGCAAACATGCAACACTGACTGTTTTACACACTTATACACAAACAAGCATGCACAAACACACCTCCAGAATGTAAATACTCATTCATGCATTCCTCACAAGGGGTGTTATGGCTTTGTGGAGCATGTGCACACCTCATTGCATGTTTTTGTCCGTGTTCAGGGTTACCCAAACAGAGCAGCAGCCAAGAGATACAGCAAAACAACACCTGATACTTGTGTGTTTTCCATTAACTGTCATCCATGACACTGAGTTCTTTCCGCTCAAAATGTCTTCACAGTATCCAGATCTTAATACGTCTGAACTCCATCGAGTCATTTAGGATTTGTTTTGCTTACACAGTCCTGCACGCAGTTTTATTTTCATTTGTATCTCTTTTACTCTCAAGTGCTGTTGATTCACAGATTAAATAAAAGTACTATGTTGGGTCTGTTAAGTGTTTTTTCCAGCAGTTCAATCAGTGAGGATCTAAAGGCCGCTACTCATTTGTAGAAAGAGCTAATGCTCTTTGAGTTATTGAGAACAAAGGTCTCGCAGACTCCTCTGGCACATGTGCACACATAAATTATTGTTTTCTTAATTGGATTAAAACCTCAAAGTGAGTTTGGAGACCTCCCACATCAAGACAATGGAAACAACGAGCTGCATCATTGTAGATTTCCATCTCATAAGGTCTTCAGTTTCTCAATAGCTATTAGACAAGGATCCTTGCTCCTTTTTATTGGGACAATTAATCTATCATCTCTACAGTACATTACAGAAGGAAATAAAATCTTTTTTTCATTTGCTATCTCCCTCGGAAAAGATGTACCATATAAATAAACAATTGGTATCTTCCCCATCATCTTCCTCCTCCCCTCTCCTTTGTCCCCAGGTGAAAGGAAATTGTTGGCACATGTAGGTGGATTGCTCAGTCAGTCATGATGTACTAACCTCCCTGACAGTAATCCTTGCTGATCTGTGTGTATGTGTGTATGCATAGGTGTGTGCATTTTGCTGTATGCGTGTGTTTGTTTGCGCCAGTTGGGTCGGTGTTGACAGCAACCTGCTGGGTGAGCTTACCAGAGAGTTGAACTGATGACACTGTGACACATGTCAGCAGAAGGCATCCTGTTCAGTCACCACTCATTTGTAACTATTTATTGACACACACTCAGGAAGTCAAACACTTGGATGAGTATTTATTTGTCTCTTTTTTGACGAGAAGGAAGTTCAAAAAGACAACCTTGTCAAAGTTGATGCAAAAAAAGTTTAAAAAAACAACTCCTTTTCCAACGTCTGGAATACTTTACAAAAAATCATACAAAAAGGGAGTGGAAAACTATATCACCAACAAATTATTATTTTGATGATAAATTATTAATATAATTGATATCATGCAGATTCAGTTGAAGTAGCTATGGTAGCTCTTGTATCTTCTCTTGCACTTTACATGTCGTTGCTGCTATATTGTATTACCATGTCATAAATACTTGTGTATGCTGCTCTTGCTCTCTTGCACTTTTTGCATATCATGTATTTTGTTTTTGCTATGTTTGTAAAATGTAATTTTCTTAAATGTTTTATGAGAGGGACTGCGGATGGAAATTAGCTCAAAGCTAAATCTGGCACTGTTACGCTTGATACATTTGAATGTTATAAAGGTCCCATGTCACGGTTATTACCCGTCCCCTTGTGTGTTATGAAGGTTTTTATGCATGTAAACGGTCTGCAGGGTCACAAAGCCTCAAAGTACACCCTGTAGCTAGTACAACTCTAACACAGAAAATACCATATGCTGCCCCAGAACGCCTCGTTGGAGATTTCTCTTTTTCCATTGTTTTCTTCCTGGGTACAGTGACGTGACCCAAATGGACCCATTGGTCCAAATTGACCAATCCGTTGAGCTCCTCACACAAACACACACTCTCTCGCGGCAAAACTGCGGCTAGTGGAGCCTCGCAGGTAGGGGTGTTGCAGCCCCCTCAGCACCCCCCCGCTTCCCGCGTCCATTCGCGATGTCTCGCTGTCTCGCAGATCCCACGCAGCAAGCAGGAAATTAACCCAGCTCACACTGTCCGCTCCTCACAGCAGCGAGCCGCGCAACGTCCCGCCAACACGGCACCCAGACCCCACGCAGCATTCTCATCTGTTTGTCATTACTAGTGTCATTTTCTGGTTGCTAACAAACGCCATTGTAACACATAATCACTGATGTTCCGCTGTAACGATGGTAGACTCATCAGAACAGATTGGGCGAGCGGACCGATCAGAGCACAGTGGGCTCATAGGGTGGGGGGGGGGGGGGGGCAGGAGCTCCAACAAACCATTTAGGACAGAGAGTGAATACACATACTATACAGAGATGCTGTTTGAGAAACCAATGTGAGTTTGGAAAATTGCGCAATATAAATATATACCTCAACAATGGAATTATGATCAGTCGAAATGGCCATGACATGGGACCTTTAAGTGTCATTACTGTGCATTGTCCCTGCCAAATAAATGATTAAATGAAAAATGAAATCATTTTTATCTTATCCTTTCCTTCATACCTAAATACAGCAATATGTTCACCCAGAACAATCTGCTGTTGCACTGGGTGATACATTTGAATGCAAAACCAACACACTTTGCAGTTATATAGGATGCAAAGAACTAATATGTATAGTTAAACATTGAAAGTAACTTCATCTTAACTATTAATACGAATGACTCAAATTCTCGTCCCGACCGGCGTTTTTTTTTCTGTGATGTATTATGTTTTATTGGATCTCTGGAGATCAATGAAATGCAAGACACAGTTATTGCAACTGTGACATTTCTGGGTTAACATTTTCATCCATAAAGCATTTTATTCCATGGTAGGAAACTCCTGGAAATCATTTTTGTAAGTGTTTGGGGGAGATAGATACAAAACCCAACTAATTTATTGCAGTTGAGATTGACATTACAGTCTGGGAAATTAATAAATTCAACATCAGAAACACCTACAAAGTAAATCCATAACACCGCAAGGAAAAGGGATATCTGGGAAAATGACTTACATGGAAATAAGTTGATCAGTGCTGTGAGGAGACATTACAAATATTGTTTTGTAGACAAATGGGGGAATTTTCAGTTCAAGTTGAGAGGTTTGCTTATTATCTGGCCCATGACGACTTGTGATACTGACTACAAATGCTATATTCTATACTTGGGACAGTAAAGTGGATTAACTCTCGGTAGAAATCCCACAACTAGTAGCCATATTTTTTTCAAGTGTATTTAAAACCAACATTTTATGAATTTCGAAAGTAAAACCAGGCCATGACATATTTAAGTGTTAAATCTCATATTTGAAAGTAGTTATTTAAATAAACAAATAAACTATTAGAGCTCAAAAGACACTAGGGAATTCATGAATTAAACACTTTTCCTCTAAAAAGGAGACATCTTGTTTTTACAACAATGTATTAAGAATATTAAACCAAACTAAAGATATTCCAAAACAGTTCATGGTTTGTCGATAATAATATTTTTGGTTTATAGTGCTGTTAATACACATGACTCACACACTTAATCGTAAAATTCGAAAAACTGCATTTTTTCTGACTATTACCATAATGCTTAATTTATATTGGCGAACAATGTGAACAACCCATTTGTGATACAATACAGCCAAAAGATAGATTTAAAACATACAGGCTTTAGTGAGTGAAACAGGGCGTCTGACAGTAGCAACACTACAAACAGCAGTTGTTTTTACAACCAAATCCCTGAATACCGCTTTGCTTGTAGACTAAAACAGATTAAAAAAAAGAAAGGCATGGATGAAAAAAAAACACCCTGTGCCTGGTTTTCATGTGGGGTCAATATAGACGTATTCAGCTCTCACACACCAACAAAGGTTTCCACTTGCTCATCTGAAGAACCCAATCCTCCCTGAATTACAGGGAGATTAGAGCTGGATTACGCTGCTTCTGAGAATCCCAGCCAGAGAGCAGCTATTATATCCATCAGAGGAGACAGTGGGCTGCACCTGTTGCTCTACAGCCGCCTGGAAGGGGACAGTCCAGGCCCAATTTGGGATATTTATACAACATTAAAGAGAATTTATAAGATTAAAATCTGTTTTCCTAACCTTTCTTATTTTTTCACCTAAGGAGCAATTTCACTTTAAAGCCCCATATGTGAAATGTGTTTTGAGTTTTATAACATGACTTCATACCCTGGCAGAAGATGTCTCTGAACGTGTGTATGGCCCAGGAGGTTCTTTATTGTCCCTGCAAAGCCCTTTACAACCAGCCGTGTGTGCAGTAATTCACTAAAATGCAATTATCTTTAAAAAGCAGACCGTAAAAAAATAGGCAATTTTAAAAGAAAACGGTGTCAAGATAGTTAATAAAAACGGGAGTTATTTACATGGGTAACTGTGCAAATGACTGCTAACGCTGTGGTAATGGAAGGGAGGCGAGAGAGAGCGTTCACAATTAACAACCGCTCTTAAAAGTGCTGCCGACTCGCAGGTGGAACATGCAAAGCCCTGTTTATGTGTGCATCTTGAGGAAATAAAACACGAGAAGTTTGCTTGAATTACCTCAATCTTATTATGACACAGTTGGAAAAATGTTATGCAGTTGACATAATTCTGTGTAAAACCAAATACAACCCAGAGGACTCATAATCGTGAATCGTGCAGAGACAGAACATTACAGGAATGATAGATTAAGGTAAATTCTAAAATACAATAACAGCATTAAAGGATGAAAAGGGCCAAACGCACACCCCATTACCTTCCCATGTCCACAATGCAGGTTACTCAACCCAACAATGACCGCACCTAACTCTTGCAAAATCCCCGCAGATGTATTTACACGGACAAGGACAGCCTTTAGTCATGCCAAGATTGATTGAGCAAGCATGTAATGGTTTAGCATTAAAGCATTGCGGTGGAATCAGCGAACCCAACAGCTTGTCAGTCAGAGCAGCGCTGCACTGTTTACTCTGTTTTCATAAAAGGACACGAGTGAGTTACTTCACTGTTATACAAATACCAAATTACAAGCCATTTGTTAACTGAAATACTGCAATTACCCCAAACCGCTGCCGTAACACAAGCATTTGTATAGGCCTATGTGTACAGTACTCAGGCTCGGTGTGTTAAAGTGTTACTTTGACTGAAGACAGACGGATGCTTGTTCTTCTTTCGGGAAGAGTGTGTACCGTGTCGAACTGTCCCCAAATAGGCTACAACAATGCTATTGTGCAATAAATAAGATGAGGTAACTTGCTTTTCAGAAGACAAACAGGACAGGTAACAGTAGGCCTACATTAAGAAAACAAGCTGCGGTTGCTAAGGAACAGGCAAACAAACAGAGCGCAGACTAGATGTGGTTGGGTGTAAATCAGCCTGAAGGGACAAGGGCCCATTCGCTGAAGCACAGAGAGCCAGTTTCACAAGAGAGGCCAAGCCAAGTATCATCCCGCATGAAATACCAGCGACTAATCGTTTACCTTTGCCTCATCGCTCTCTCTCCTCTCTTTCTTGTTATCATCCATCTGTCACATTGTTTCTGAAACAGGGCATGGCAGATAAGTTATTTTAATCATCCATCAAAACTCTGGGCAACATTTCCTGTGTAACATCTTAAATTGCCTTTCATTAATGTCCTAATTACTTGCAAAAATGCTTTTTCCATGCTTATTTATAACATAGTTCTGGGTATAAACTAATACATGCATTTCCCCCAGTCACCTCGGCTATAATCAGCATCTCTTGCAGCTCTCCTCTGCTAATCTTTACTTTAAATGATCACGTTGTAACCGTGCATTTTAATCACTGCTCTGTCACCCTGCTCAAACTTGTTAAAAACAAGAAGCGTTTCACTTTCGGCACGTGGGGGGTTAACTGTTTCGTTTGACCTCTCGAAGCCGAGGATATGCTTTTCAAATTACAGCCACGCAGCAGCGCACATGAACTCTGCGCGATGCGTCAACTCTCGGCTCTCAGCCTGCAATTTTCTTTCCGCCTAAATTGCTCCGGAGGATGACAGACAAGTTAAAAGGGAAGAGTAAAAATGCGAGATGTAGGTAGGCTATCTGCTCTTAAACCGTGGCCTTGTCAGTTTCACCGCTGGAGCTGAAGTGATACTTGCTCTCCGGTTTCGATGCTGTTCGCTCGACCGGGCAGACTGGGGACATTCCTCAAAGGAACAGGGCACACTTTGCACACAGCCATGTCACATGCTTAATTCATACCCACAGGGACAGCAGCATCTCATAATGTGTTTCCCTTCTTGACATGTTAAGCTGTAGATTGTGCACAAAAAGACGACGAAGGCTTAGTGACCTGTTTTTCAGCACCTCTGGATCATCTCCCTCTGACAGGCATTAATGACCGCACACACACCTCCTTTTCACTAGTTCTCCTCGAGCAGTTTACTTTTATGAATCAGTTTCACAAAGTACACTGACCCTGTTGACCTGAAATCTTTGGCAGTGTCTGACAAACAAGTCAAGTGGAGTACCAGATAAAAGTTCAAGGAAGTAAAGTCTCGGATTTCAAAGGAAAGCTTGAATTCAGTCATGAAAATATCCACACAAACACCACATGCTATTTATAGGCAGGGTCGAAATAGATGTCATCAATGCTGGCATGCTGCAGGCTTTAAACACAAGGCCCAGATATCGACACTTTAACTTATTCCTAAAAGCCAGATGTGTCGTTTTCCTGTTTAGGTTAAAGCGCATGCATAGAAAGTGAGCGGTTGCTTTTCTTGGTCACCTTATAGCTCCTAGCCTCATGCGGGCTGGATGTTGTCAGCCCAGCTGCTGGCAGCATCACTCGGCACCAGCGGCGCGGTGCCGTGCTGCGGAGTGAGCTAATGGGCCCCGCGTTACTTCATCGCACTTCTAAGTGTTGCTCCATTTAAGAGAAGCCGGAATGACTGCAGAGGCACTAATAAAGCCGTTCAGCAGAGAGAGCGTCCCGGGAGATCTCATGGCTCTACTAGTGAATCGTTGACAAGTCTTTCCTAAAGGCCCAGGTGTATCCTTCAACTGGAACTCTCCCTCCTCCGCTGCTCGTTTGGATTCTCAAGGCCCTTACAGTGACGTCTGCAGATGCAATAGCTCAACTGAGCACAACAGATTTAGTGTGTCTTTGTATGTTTCAAATCACATTTTACTCGTCACTGTCCACAAAAACATGATAAAGGATACAATTATGAACAGTTTACTAAGTTTACTCATTTGAAAATGTACTGAAATATTCGAATGACCCTATTAGTATTAGTTCTAAATAAATGGATCCAGTTTGTGGAAATGTCTTCTTTGTAATATTGTATGAGAAAAAACTTTTTTTTTTTTTTTAAACTAATGGATCAGTCAGAATCTGATTTTTTGGGTCATTCCAGAATTGGAGGACATTTCATGTCCCCCATATAAAAAATCTAATAATCCATGCCCAAAAAGCTAAAACATGCACTTGTTCTGTTAAACATACTTGTCTTGAGACAAAATGTATATAAAGTTGTAGAAAAAGTGGTTTCAAAATCCATCCATCCATCTTCTCCCGCTTATCCGTGGTCGGGTCGCGGGGGTAGCAGTTCCAGCAGAGAGCCCCAAACGTTCCTTTCCCTGGCGACATCAACCAGCTCTGACTGGGGGATCCCAAGGCGCTCCCAGGCCAGCGAAGAGATATAATCCCTCCACCTGGTCCTAGGTCTACCCCTTGGTCTCTTCCCAGCTGGACGTGCCTGGAACACCTCCCTAGGGAGGCGCCCAGGTGGCATCCTAACTAGGTGCCCGAACCACCTCAACTGGCTCCTTTCGACGCGAAGGAGGAGCGGCTCAACTCCGAGTCCCTCCCTGATGACCGAACTTCTCACCTTATCCCTAAGGGAGACACCAGCCACCCTGCGGAGAAAACCCATCTCGGCCGCTTGTATCCGCGTAACCCTGGTTTCAAAATATTATTTAAATGATCAAATAGCTCTCGAACATCCCCTAAAATGGCATTTTTCTCTTGTCCCCGCTTCTTGGTGACCAACTTGCATGTCAAATATAACATTTAAAATAGGGATTTTATTTACTTTTTTTGGTATTATTCTATTGATATATGTCTCTTGTAATGGTAAATCAATTTGTTAAATCATAAACATATTTTAGATAACAGTAATTTTGCACAGAAGGTGTGTCCCTCAACATGCGTTCAACCCTGTTACCCAAACCTTTTTAGATTGGCACAGGAAGTGAACAAACTGTAAGTCAGATGACACAGTGGAAAGGACATCAGCAAGCCATGTGCTAGTGCCATGGGTAGACCAAAACTAAGTCCTCTCTTTTATTTTTCATATTTTTACAATCTTTTCAGTCTTAAAAGAGTGTGGCACTCTGACCCACTCAACCCTGTTACTGATATGATCAGAATAAAGCATATTCATTTCAAAGTTATCTTTCTTGCATTAGATATCCAAGTTTGTCCTTGCCTTGAAAGTAGCATTACATGCTACATCTAGCAATCATTCCTGAGGTTAAAGCTCAAATTAGCAATGATTTTCAACCCTGTTACTATAATTAGAGTAACAGGGGTAATTCTTCATTGGAAAATATACATTTGATGCCTAGCTGGGCAAATCACTTTTTTTGATGGTTTATTATCTGTTTTTCCTAAATATATAAAAAAATATTATAAAATAAAAGGTTCATTTTTCAAAAATGTTGGTGTCTAAATTGTCCTCCAATTCTGGAATGACCCAGTTATTGTTTTTTAATTGCCGGTTTTTCTTTCTAGATACGTCTTTTAACTTTCCTTTTGCCTGAGGTAAAAATCCCAGTTATTCATGTATAAAACACTTCAGATTTAACACCTTTTGTTCCGTGTAAAGTGATTTTAATGTTTTCTTATCTTATTACGTGTGCCTTCCCACAAATAACAGAGGCCTGCATGCATCCTTTAGCCACTGAAAGGGCAAGAATGCAACATTAAATGACTTTTAAAGAACCTTTTTAAACATGGAATGCTGTATTGGCTTCAATCATCCAAAGGCATGAAGTAGTTTGGCTCAAAACATAAAAAATGCAACGCAAAAAGTAGTCGTATAAACCTCAGAGAATTACAGCTTCTCGTGGCACAATGCTAATTTAATACCTGACACCTCACTAATAACTGTGCTGCAGTTAATAAGACACATCCTGTGGTGCTTGGTGGTCCTCATGTTTCTACATAAGAAGACATGTCTGACGACCTGGGACAAATTCTTTAAGCATGATAAACCATGGAGAAACGGCAACATTAATGTAAGGATTCATGGGGATGGAGACACCTGTCTGGGTGTAACGTGATCTCCATCAATCATGCCTTGTTTGGGAGATATGTGCTGTACGTGAACTGTCATATAGCCCATGCATAAAATCCCTCGTCACTACACCCTGCGAACAGCCTGCTTTTGCAGCTTGCAGTTTGCCTGCGGGGCGTTCTGGGTCTATAAATTAGTTAACAATTAGACAACTGGTTGACAAAGAACACAGTTTGAGCTTGACATGTTGGCATGGCTGTCAACACATAAGGCCGAGGCTGGGTGTGAGCGGTTTGTAAATCATCCTCTCTGGAGAAAGAGCCAGGTCTTACTTGTCATAATATGTAGAGCTTTGCTTCACAATACATGCACAATCTCAGATTAAGAGAACTTCAACAGCTTTTTTTTCTCTCATTGCATGTCCTTATTTAACAGTCGCCACTCACTGCTATATATTCATCAGATGCCTGTGAAGATTATCAAAGAGTTACAAGCAAACTGTCTTGATTTTAGATGAGATGCCTCAAGGCTATCATGAAGCATAAACGGTTTTCACCCCTGAGTGCTCAATCAAACAGGTGAGATCACTGCACTGGCATTGATCCTCAGGACTGGACATGCTCTGCTCTTTTCCCCGCCAGGTGAATTCAAGGTTGTTTCTATTTTACAAGATGGGTATGCTGTTTTTTTCCACTGCTCAATTTTATTTCCCCCTATCACTTTGCTGCCATTTCTTCCATTACATTTCACAGGATTAGATCCCAACCGATCAATACTTGTCACTCATTTATTATATGCTGTAAAAACTGACGAATAGGTGTTTAGGAGTTGTTGCTAAGGAGCAATAATCATAAGAAAAATAACCATGGATTAGATTTCAACTCTTTTTCACCTGGAAGCGTCCCTCCTAACAAGTTAAGAGGATTTACAAATATGAAGAAAAAAATTCAGAGTCCTGCCCAATAATGAAAAATATTTGCCTTGCCCTTATGTGCATAGTTGAGATTAACTAGAAGTTTCTGACAGCAGAGTAGACAGTATTAAGGGATAATGCGTATGCTTAATAAATCCATGGTAGACAGATTGATGCCTGGACATAACACTGAGCAAATAGAGCAGAGAAAAGACTTAACCTCCATCAACAGGTACATTCATCATGGGATCATGATAATGGCAAATAATGATGCAGACGGAGGAAAAACAGTTGTTTGTCTCTGTCATTAAGTCTTAATACGTATTAGGTGAAAATCATCATGGATAAGTTAAAAGGTAACAAGTTGAATTGAGGACTTTCCTCTTTGCTCAGAACATAATGATACATTTCTTTATAATAAAGTTTCATTATAAAAGAAAGTCCTTGTTAAACCTCAGGTCAGTAGTTTGTTCCATGGCGCTTGCTGGCCTCTCTGAATTTACCTTAACTCAAATACTAAACACTAAAGTACAATTTCAAGGTTTACTGAATTGGTAATTGAACTCAAATCATACCAAAGAGGAATAAATAGTACTTTTTTATCTTAACAGTTACTTTGCAGATTACTATTATATATTCTGTACAAAGCACATCAGCATAAAAGCTATTTATAGACACAATACAAATAGGGTCATTTGAAAATGTAAAGTAAATGTAGTTTTGAAAGACACTTTTGCTAATGAATAGACTTAGTATACACAATCAACCATTCCTTTTACTTTTTTCTATTTAATAACATTTACTTTTTCAATGTTTTTGAAGGAGAGTTACAAGCGAAAATGGGATTTGGAAACAAAACGTGTATTTGAATAATGCAAAAATAAAAACACACTCAACCTTGACAACACAACAATATTCTGTGGCACATTGTTGTGTTTACTAAGATTTTCCAAATAAACTGTGTTTGACAAACAATAAAACTTTAGTATGGAACATACATATTTCTAGGAAACCGGAAAGTTTACGAGCTTCAAGCACCACAGGTTTGTTATCAGTTCTCTTTTAAGAGTTCTGTGGAGTTAAAGACATCTACAGTATCTGCCTTGGGGCAAAGAGTTTGAGGAAAAGGAAGCAAGAAAAGCACCTATTCATAACAGTTAAAAAACAGAGCCCTTCCTCCAGGCCTAAGCCGCTGATAGACTTACGTCCATTGACTGATAAGGAGGAGGGCATCTTTCAGCGTGCATTCTCCTGCGGGGCCTACTTAGAGAGACATACAATTCACCATTCAGCAGAGAATCTGGTGTTACACACGTCCATCTGTCTCTCTAGTGGCACACATGAGGTGAGAGCTGGCATAAATAAAAGAACCTGTCAACCTTGCAAGGAGGACTGACAAACTGTCAACAACATGGGGGCAAACCCAGTGTCCAACAGGCGGTGAAATACATAAAAGTGGTAAGAGAAAGTGTAAGAAACGTTTGCCTCTGTGTGCAGTTAAAAAAAAAAGTAAAAGAAAGAAGGACGGAGCGACAGAAAGTAAGTTGGCAGTCAGCCCATTTTTGTCTGGCGCACATCCAGTTGGAATGATGTAATAGTGGGTTAAGTAGTTCAGCGAGCTACAGGAGTTGGAAAGAAGCTTTGTTTTTTTTGGGGTGACATTGCAGCAGGTGAAACTTAACAATCGCTGGATTCATTTAGCCCTCAGAGTGGGGGGGGCGGGGCCTCGAGACAAATCTGAGGAGGTGGTGGGCCTCCACAAGCCCTTTATCCTTGTTTTGACTGTTGTTGAGTGTCCCAACAGTTGCAGATTGAATCTGTGCCCACAACGGTTGTGTTCAACATCCATTGGCTTTGTCAGTCATGCATACGTTAGCCTGATGACAAAAAAAAATCAATGTCAGAAATCAACACACAAGTAGGTCAAAAGTCCATACCCTAACCCTCTATTACCACAGAGGTCCATTGCTTTGGGTGTGCCAGTGAATCCTTATTAAGCCATAACAAAACAGAAACATTTCAAAAATGAGGTTACTTGTTTTTCCAATAAATCATTCAACTAGCCAGCTATCAATTTATCCCATCAATCCATCATCTATGCAATAAATCCATCCACAGGTTTAAGGTATGTGTGACACATGCAAGTGTTTATTAACTATGACCTTCAGCATTTCTTGCAGGTGCATGCAGAGGTAGCCTATTGAGATGCTTTTACATTTGATTTAATTTGGGAATTACACTTGGAAAACACATCCACCGTCCTTGTAATTTTATTTCTGGAGTTGACAATGATTAGATAATGCATCCGGCTCTGTCATGAAAGACGGTCAGTGTCGGTTTAAAACAAGGTGTACTTACAGCGAACCTGAATTACACAGTACACATCAAATGAGTCACACAGCTGAAAAGGAACTGTTTATACAGCAACTGTCTGATTGCAGGGTGCCATCATGCCAGGAATCTCAGAAGGAACTTTACCTTTCTCTCTCTGTTACTTTACTGCGTGATGCACGTTTCATATCCCTACATAACAAATATTTATCTGAATACAACACACGGAAATAAATAATGATTTTCAGAAAATGTGTTAATAGAATCTGGAAATGGTATGACTAATGCTGCAGGTTAGTCACGATAAATTAGTATTGGCTTTTGCATTTTCTTTTGTAGGGGTTGAGTTTTGACGACAAAGTAAATAAGCAATCTTATTAGAATTTAAGAAAAGTAATTTGTGTTTTACAATGTATACCTGGAAAAAGACAATGAACCTTTACAGAACAAATATATATATATAGTTGTATTTTCTGCATGCATATCTTGCTTTGACATGTTCGTCAGTTAGCTGAGATTATTCCCGTTACTCTGGTATAACACATTAATAGGTTCTTAAATATTAAGATCCCCTGAGACACAGTGTCGTGAAAAAAAAAACAAGGGTACCCGCCGGTGGGGACCTTGGGGCTTAACAGGTTATTTGTGTGAATCCTGGACTGCAGATCTAGATTTTTTTATTAAATCTGAGTTGAGTGTACAATGCAGAGAGCATTGATGCATTTGACAATAAGTGATTGTTTTGATCTTTCAAAACAGCCCTCAAGGTTGTGACTGCTCAGACAAATACCTTCTCCATAAAGTCACTCTGCTTCTGACTCAATGACCATCCAGGTCAGTGTGTTACCAAACAGTCAATGTTACCAAGGAAACATTTAAAATGACGGCATCCAAGATTGAATAAGAAATAAGATTTAATGTCAACAGACCGAGGTGCCAGGTAGGCCCGATATTACTTGTTGGTCTGAGTCTCGGCAGTATTTAAAGCCATTGATATTAATGGTGGTAGTGGGAAATATTATCCTTAAGTCCTGCGGTTGAGTTGAGCACAGAGACCAGAGGGTCTGCCAATACATATGAAGCTAACCCACTCTAATATCCAAATTACAGTATGGCACACTCAATCAGACTGAGGGCTATTATTGGTCACAGGAGAGGACACGGGCACATTTGAGGAGAATGGTTTCATTTATGAAGCCGGTCGTAAAAAGTTGGATTTGGAGGCGGTGTGCCGGTAGTTAAAAAATATCTGAATAGGGGGACATGTCTTTTGCCGTAATAGCATTAAGTTAGACCTTTAATCTGCATTGAAGTATGTTTACTTTCCATTTATGATGAAAGTTATGGGCTTCAATAGATCACAGTTGGATATTTAAACGATACAGTACTCAGTCTTAGATTATTTGAGAATAATATATGGAGCAGGAAGAACATTTAAAAAGGACTTACACATTTTTCTTTTTACATTTGAACTGTTTGCTTGGCCTCAGTATTCAGTCAATGAATTTCAATTTTTTTCCTGGCGATGGTGAGGCTTTACAACTTCCCTCCGTTGGGCCAATTGGTCAGTTTTTCATGCAAATCTCAGACACATTTCTGTTCTCTCCAACAACAACAGAGACAGTCAAAAATGTCCCTTGCTTGCACTCGTATTTTAGTTGGACAGAACTAAAGTTAAAGTATGATCTCAGAAACTAAGCCGTGGCAATTGTGTTGAAAAAAGAAAAACTGGACGGCTAGTTAAGGAGAAAGATTTCAGTTTGGGTTAGACTTTTTATTTTGTAATTACTGTTTCCTTTCTCAATAAAACAGTTATTGAATTTCAGCTTA
Source organism: Gymnodraco acuticeps (assembly GCF_902827175.1). Taxonomy (NCBI): domain Eukaryota; kingdom Metazoa; phylum Chordata; class Actinopteri; order Perciformes; family Bathydraconidae; genus Gymnodraco; species Gymnodraco acuticeps. Next base: position 683,923 of record NW_022990398.1, read on the forward strand.
TCAGACTAAAGTAGTAAAGGATATATAATATCCACTTGTGACCAGCCGTCACAAGTGGATAATTATAGATACATCTTTTACATACTTTATTTCAAAATCCTCAATGACCTCAAAACATCCTCAAAATAAAACCAGCATAACATGAGAGGAGGCATCAGACCTCCGCTTTCATTTTAAAGTCTTTTTTTCCATTACAGAGAAGAGAGGGTTTGGATCGTATTAAGCCATTTTGCTTCACTGTCATTTAGCAATTACGCATCTGCTGAGCGGAAATAGGATGGAAATCCTCGTGAAGAAGATGAAAGGCCGGCTCGGCATCAGAGGGACCGAGCTAAAACTGTGGTGGTGGTCTCTTTTTCTTCTCACTCTCTCATCCCTCCCTTTCACACTCTCACTTTCCCCCAACAATGTTGCCAATGTTCCCCCGACCCTCCATCTCTTGGCTCCCTCTCGCAGCCCGGTCTCTGTGGACTATCAGCGAGCGGCCACCTTTGAGAATGGCACTGAGCTGCTGTGATCTAACAGCTATAAAATGCCAAATAAAACGTATGGACAGTCATTGCCAGAGAGTCTATACAACACAATGCATCATGGTTATGGAATGGATGATGATGTCATGGCTGTGCCTCGCTCCGCGCTGCTCCTCTTCAGTTCATACATTTTCTTTTAGGAGAACAATTATTATTATATCTGTATGTATCTTTAACGATGTCATGTCTCTTAATCATTAAAGCCCTTGCACGGAAATGTGGCTGTTAAAGACAATGGATAACAACTATAATAAGAACAAAAAAACAGATTAAAATGTATTATTTGGTCTGTGTTTATATCTGTTTTATACTATTCTTTTTAGATCATATCTGCATCAATGCAAAGCCAACATTTGACAATAATCACGTTTGTTAATGTTGTTGTTTTGTATAAACTGTTGAGAAAAAAACCAAATAGTAAATTCTGTATTTATAACCTGTAACATTGAATTTCATAAACACATTAAAAGTCTATTTTAATCTAATAAAATGCTAGCTAAATTATAATTACAACAGTAAAGTTGCCCTTTAGGTTGTTTTTTGTGCCAAACTGTTGCTTTCAAGGTGAAGTATAAACTATTACGCTCCTTGTAAACTCGTATCTGTACAGTGTGTTGTTCTGCGTTACGCCAACATATCCTGAAGGTGTAACAGTGTGCCCTCAGCCTGAAGCGGATACACACTGCTAACCTGCTTTTAAAAAACATTCAGCGATGAATGAGAACAATTAAATAATTGCATACTTCCCCACCAGCATCATCAGTACAGCAAATCATAGTCTTCTTGTCAGTGCTCATTTTGAAAGCTAAGTAATAACTTGATACGTTGCCCTGAGATGGATAGAAACTATGTGCGCATTATAATTCATCATCGGGCAGGTAGTGATTAAGTGGATCGGCCATAAATCTTTTGTATGAACTTCATGTAAGAAACATCTCGCAGAAGAGGTTCAAAAAGGTGTAGAATACTATAAATGACATCAGAGAAGCATATGTTGTGTGTTGTATACAGGTGCCTATAGAAATAACACAGTATTGGTTACAAGCTCACGTAAGCAATACTTATGTCGTTATGATTTTTATTATGCTATTCTGAGTCAGTAGTCTCATCTTGACAATAATTGCTTCAACAGTCAAGTTGTTGAGTGGGCGATAGTAGCACACTACATTTATCTCCAATTAATCATTCCATGCTTTTTTATAATTACGCAGTTTAGCCTTGCCCATTATCGAGGACTATTGCTGAATATCAATTACAAACTGATGTATTGTTAATAAAGGTTTGAGACAAGGGAACGCTTTGAATTTCATGAGAAATAACAGCTGATGTAAGAAAACATTTTCTATACTCAACATTTGACTTAAAAATTCAGTAAAACGTATATAACTATGGTGCAGCCAGAGTGTCTGTCACAGTCCGACGCCTGTGTGTTGGCACTGACTTCATGGAGCCCCCCACCCTGTGAGTGTGTGTAACCAAAGAACACAGATTTGGCCCCGGCAGCACATGCACACAGTCTTGTTCCCTCTCCCTCGTCCCACTGTTCCCTCTCCCTCGTCCCTCTGTGCCATCCCCGGCGTTGGACCCACAGTCCCGTCAGCAGTACCAGCCGAGGCGTCCACCCTTCAGCCATCCTGCGCTCCGTCACCCTGGCGTCGCACGACATTCTTTCCCACAGGCAGCCACATAGTTCCAGCGTCTCCTCATGCGAGGGGGCCTGGGACCCTGCAACAGGCGGGGGGCACTTCAAAGGCCGGCGGCCCACAGCTGCAGCCTGTCGCTCCAGCAGCCAGCTCCAGTTTGTAATCATTATTAAAGGCTTGACCTCGGAGGCATCTCTGCCGCTGTTCACACCCCCTTCCCACCCCTGATAACGCTGCACGGGGCTCCTCTCAAGGCGACTCCAGTTACCCATCAGTCAGTGGGCTGAGAGGGTTGTGCGGGAGCCATTGTTTCTGCTGCGGTGACGCTCGAGCTGAGGCATTAGTGGTTTCATTAAGGACCCCTTTTTTCTCGGACCGCTTGGTACTGTAAGTCACCTGTAAGGCATCCGTGCAGCTTCAGGGGCTAGTGACAATGCTGGAGTCTTAACAAGCTTACTGCTAATAAAACAGTGAAATATGGATTTAATGGGAATTAAAGTCACAGCTAAATCCGTTGAATGTGATTTATATGTCAATGCGTGCCCTGGCAAAACACTGTCATCTGAGGTAGTCTCCTATTCAAACTTCAACCCTGCTATTAATTAATATTAGACAAGAATGTCAGAGTGAGCTCATTCCACTTGTTCATCGGGCATTTCTTTTTTGGAATAAAATATTGATATATTTAAAAAGAAAAACCCTCAAAATCCCTGCAATTTTTAAAAGAAAAAAAACATCCAGGTCTAGAACTTTTTTAAGGAAGTTTTTGCAGTTCTTTATGTTTCTGAATGTTTTACAAGGTCAAAACCAATTTAGAAAAACAAGTCCGGCAACATTTAATATTTTCAGTATATATATATTTAAAACCATGAAGCTAAGGTTTCACATTTTTTACTGTTCACCCGTAGAGGACACTTGACAATTGACCCTCCTGCCCTTGCTGAAGGTCGAGCAGGTGTTATTTTCTTGTTAGTCCTGGTGTGACAAAAGAGGAATTTAGGGATGAACTTTGTAGCCTCAAACGGTGCTTAAAAAGACAGACCTGCTCCCTCACTCAATGAGACAAATTGCCTTGGTTGATGCCTTCCATCAGACATCTTCTCACCTCAAAAGCTTGTTGATTATTGGTTAGGTTGGTAACCACCAATAAAAAGCTTTTATCAATGAAGAAAGTCACGATAACTAAAGGACAACATTATACGGCCCATATCCTCATCGCTCAACAACTCCAGGGTTCAACAGCTGGATCTATTTGATATATATAGATTCTAAACAACATTGTACAAAAACACTTGTCCGCATCCGTTATTACAAAAGTTTATCTGCACTGATAACAATAATCAGAAGGACAATGCTCTCATTCTCCGGTATTTCTAAAAATCTACGGACGTTAATGTGCCAACAGCCAGGGTGCCCTCCTTTCCTTTTCTCATTTATCCCTCAAGCCCTATTATTGATGTAATGCTCTTGAGTCACTCCAAAACAAGAACAACACAGGTGTTGAATAATGGCAGGTCTGCAAAAAATAAGTAGGAGGGGTCTTTACCAGGTGTGCTGCTTCGGTAACGAACATGGAGAATGATAACCCTTCATTAAAGATTCCACACTCCGTACGGCATCCAGCTGAAGCAGGAGTTTGACCTGAAATCTTCCTCTACATAGTAATCAATCCTCACAATAACTCATTGGTTTTATAGAGGCTTTATATCGCCGTACAGATGGCTGGTTGTTTTGAAAACTGACATTCTCTGAGGCCAACGATGAGTTTATGGCTCCGTTATACAGGCAGTAAATCTTCCGTGACATCTTCCCGTCAGATAAACAGGCTGTGGGAAACACATTGCTAATTACACAGTTGCGTATTGAGTCAAGTTTGATGATAGAATATAAAAACATATTTTAACATCGCTTCATTCACAAACTTTAATATCATGCCATTACTATTTCATGATTGACAGAAAGACTTTATACTCCGTGGACCCGTAGAGCTGAGTGGTGTTCGACAAAGCTTTTTTTAATGGAATATTGAATGTCAAGTCATCCATCATCAGGAGATTAAAAAGGCAAATTGTATTCTGTGAATGCTGGTGCTTAAACCACAATAAAGCACGACCCTTATAGCTTAACTCTTAATCCTGACCACCTTTGACCTCCTGGTATATTTCAAAAGATACTTGGACCCAAGAAGAACCTTAAAATGCCAATATGTCTCCTTGTTTAAGAATATGCAAAATGTGGGAATTAAAACTGGATCCAATGTTGAATTGTCTCTGGAATATTTATTGTACCCTGCGCTAAAACTAATTCATCAAAATCACGTCAAAATGTTGATCCATTTCCATAGTTACAGCCATAATATTGCTTCACGTTAACACTTCCCATGATGACATGAAAACAATAAGAATCATTTTGTTGGCTAGCATTAGTTTGTTTACAAAGATGAAGGAAGTAGACTTCAATGACACAAATAGAAAGATGACACATTTACAACCAAGCCTTTCATATCCACAAACCTATTTATCACTAGATGCTATCGGATATTCAGTATTTGTTTTTATTTGTGTGAAGAAACCCATAGTAGATTTCTATGACTAATATGTTGTATCCTGTTTTCACCATGCCTACACAACCAGGGCATACTATTTGAGCCAAGTAATAAAACTCTGATATATAATGTCCAATGAAAACAGATGGGAAAAACCCCATGTCCTTCATTTAATGTTTGTTTTTATTTTAACTGTTGGCATACCTAAAAAGATTGCCCCATATTTCAAAGATGGTAACACTGTGATAAAATGCACCCCCCCACTATGTGAGTTATTTAGTAAAAACACAACATGCTCAGTCAGAGTTGATCTGACAGGGTGTGTGGCTGTACGTTGGCGAGTGGAATCCTTCCCAAGCTTAAAGGCTGACGGCTCCAAACAGATGGAGGAGCCGTCAGTCCCAACGCAGCCCGCTCTCTTTGTCCACCTTTCCACTTTTGTTGTGTTGATTTGTTTATTTTTGGTTTCTATACAATCAAGAGCCTCCTGAGCTGGGAGTGTGGAGAGGGGCTAGACATAATACGACGGTGATGAGAGGGACAGCATGGGACAGGACCCCCCAGGCGTGCTGCAGGGGGCCTTCTGGAGCGGGATGCCAGGAATGGCTCAGGGGTCCCAGCGGCACGAGCCTCGACACTTAACAAGCGCCTTGCAGTTGTCCCTGGCCTTGACCCTGTCTCGTCTTGAGACACATATGGGGCTCGAACAGGGGTGAGCACTCTGTCATATTATAGGAATATCCCCAGTAAGAATTAATGTATGAATATATGAATTAATGCTCCTCCATTACAAAGTGTTATATAAGCGTCAGTGAAAGTAGACACAAGTACTTTCACACTGTTGTTATCAATGAGTCGGCAGGTCACTTTTGTTTTTGGAGCCTTATCAAAGTCCTAGGAAGGGATTTGAAGCCCTGCGCCCGTATTACACAGTTGGGTTGCAGAGGATCTATTTACTTATACAGGGGCATATGCATCTTTTTTTTATTACTGCTTAATCTTAGTAGAATGGAAGCCCCCTGATCCCCCACTGCCCTTTAATTAACTGGCTTAAGGACCTACATTATCTCTTTAAAAATGGGCCTTATTTGTTTTTCGGGATCTTCCCTTTCATGTAGTCTGTAGTCATCTTGTCGGTTTTTATGTAAATGATCTACAAAGGCTACAATACAAGTTCCCTCCAGAGGGAGTTTCTCTCCCACACACTCGCCTTCCCTGCCTGAAACGCCTCCATTGGGCTCCTTTATTTTCTTCTGTAGTATAATGACATCACTACGCAACACTATCGCTTCTATTGCATAGCGCCCCATCGCATTGTACGTGATTAAGGCTAAGGGGCGGGACATCTCTAAATGGTTGAGAAATCAGAACAGAGCCGGCCAGCTAACCAATCAGAGCAGACTGAGCTCTGGTTTCAGACAGAGGGTGAAAAGAGGTGCTGCAGCACAAGGAGTATGAGAAAAAATAAAGAGCTTTTTGAACATTAAAGCATGGAGACATGTCCCAGTAGAGACACTACATACTAATATGAACCTGAACATGAAAATAATCTAAATTTGATGAAATAAAATGTCTTCAAACACTACCCCTTGAGTAGTAGAGGAATATTATTTATTTATACAGTATTTGTATTCACTATGATTCACTGTTTCTTAATGTAATTTTTTTTAAACACCTTTTAATATAAATGTTTGACTCTTTTCCTATATGCAATGAAAGTCATTTGGTCTAAACTTGTATCGTTATGGTTTTTCAAGGTAAGAGTGGGAGGCGATGGGTTAGGTGAGGGGAAGTTCAGTTCTCATGAGACAACACATTTAATTGGAAGGAAATAAACTGTTTCAGTTGCAACACTGTATGATTGTATCTGTTCCGCAATAAAAACATATTAAAAAACGTGAATTATTGTCGCAATACAATATATATAAAACAAAAGATTAAGAATCATCTCCGTGTGTGGTCAGACGGTGAGAGCACTGTGATGGAACTGTTAACATGGTATATTAACTCTGTCCCTGTCGATTCAACCCTTTTTCTCTTGCTGCCGTTTCCCTTGAGAAAGTCTGGCGATTTCTAACCGGCAGGCTAGTAGATGTCTCAGCTCAGGGCTTCCTGTTACAAGACCATAACAGACTTTGCTTGGTGAGTAACAAGGACACATTCTCTGGCTCCCTGCGCGTCCATTGGGAGGCTGCGGGTCACGTACGGGAATCAGTAATGCAGGCTGCAGGCCGGGTAGAAAATCAGGAGCTAGAAAATGAGTGCTTGTTAAGTAAAAGGATCCTTTAAGCTGCATTTGAAACAAAGCTAGCTGTTCACCAGCACTGATACAGTCATGAGGAATGTATCGTAAAAAAAGAGCGATGACTAATCCGGCTACTTTTCTTTTAAAATGTTTTAGAAGCTATAAAACTTTAAGCAGACTCAAGCCCGGGCCTGACAAGCCTACGGTCTTATGAATTTTCCACATTAAATGTGAAAAGAGGAAGAGACATGCTATGCTAATGTTTTTATTACTTTAGTTTTACGAGTTGCCAAAATCATCAAAATCATAATAATGTGCTTCAAGGTGTGCGGTCATTGAAATTAGGAGTTTTTAAAAGAGAAAAAATTGATTAAAGTCACACAGACACACGACACACCAACAGCTGCTTGTTTAGGATCAGATTATCTGCTACACGCCTTAAACAAACATTTTCCATAGCCATTAAAAAAAGAATACCATTAATCTATGTTGCTGACATGTATGTCTTTATATCTAAATACCCAGTGCATTGCTGTTTCTAAAAGCTGAACCATTAAGAATCAACACTCCACATGCCAGGCAGTTAATGTGGTGGACATTTGCCAAGCATGGATTCCATGCAAACTGAGCTGCCCCGTCTTGAATTGGCCTGGGAATACACAAAATGCCCCACGTGAATTATGTGACACTGAATTGTGCTATGGAAACGTGGCTTTTAATGTTTTCCTAATTGGGGGGCATTAATCAATTGTGCTCCATCAGCAGAGGCTAAGAGGGCCTGTAAGCATCTGCCCACCGTCCAGATCTCTGACCCAACACCAGCTGGCTCTCAACCCACGCTCTGCTGCAAGAAATCACTTTTGACTCCATCCATCAAAGCTACATTAATATTCTGTCTTAAGCAGCCCACTACTTGGACTGCATTCAGGGTCTTAATTACCTTTGGCCCTGCCAGAGGAAGGTGACCGCAGAGACCAAAGCAACTGTATCAGCTCTCGCTCTCTGTCAGTTACCATACGTTTATACTCCATCAGGGACCAGTGAGTCCTTCAGGCTTGTCCGCTTTGGCTCTTACATACCGCGTTCAAAGGACGAAGGGGGTATCAGAAATCTGGGACAATGGCAGCAACTGCACATCTAATTTAGCTCCTTGTTTATCACAAGTTTGTAATCAGATCCGCCGCACAATGCAGGGGAGCACAAAGGAATGGTGATCAGGGAGCTATTGTTTTTCAAGCTAATTAGCCACTGACCATACCTCAGAATCCTCTTGGGTGTACAATCCCTGTCGGGGTTAAACGTGGCTAAAAGTGGCATAGATCCCTCGTACCATTAAAAACGAGCCTTACAAGTCAATGGTATTTGGGGACGTGTTATATGATGGCCTAGTTATCTGCTCATTACATTGCCCTGTTCGACATAGCCCAGTACTTCGGGTGCCCGGTATCCACACAACAGTTGTTTTTGCTCTAATGTTGTCCATTCATGTGTTGCTGCCAACTTCCATTGTCTTGCCCACAAATGACACAGCTACTAAAGCCAGGAGATTACGGTGGACCGGGTGGTGTCAACATTTAACTTTTATAACGATATATCTTGAAATAACTTTTGTATCTTGAAATAACTTGAACATTAAGACTTTATTGATCCCTGAGGGGAAATTTGATTTTTAAATCCAGTGCTATTTGCACTACACTACACACACGGCCGAAAATACTAACATGCACAAACAGGATTTATACACATGCATTAGTGGAGGCGTTATGGCATTTCTACAACTACGAGTCTGCACTCTGTATTTTGGTCCGATTGGGACTTAAACCGGTGACCCTTTGGTTCCCAAGTCCCTCTGAGCCACTGCCGCCCCCAATTTAGCATGTAGCATTCAAATCTAATCTAATTTGATTTATATAGCCACATATATCACAAAACACATTTGTCTCAGTGGGCTTTACAAATCAAACAATATGATTGGAGAAATAATAAGAAATACATAATAAAATTACAAGATAGAAACTCAAATACAAATAGAGAAAACTATCAAATCAAATACGCTTATAGGACCCAAGATGATGTTTTGGGGAAGCCTGAAACCAGCCCATACTATATGCTTTATTTTCTATTTTTTAATGGTGACATTTAAGTCTCAGATTACATTTACGACTCTTAAGAAACATTAACCTAAAGTTACTATACAAAAATATTCCTTCAAAAAACCACTAAATGCAGCAATCTGACAATATGTGCTGTATGCATAATGAGTCTGAAGACAATATGCAGCTGCCCATCAACTATCCAGCTCAGTACATCTCAGTGATTGCTCCTAACTGTTGATTTAAACATTCAGCACCCAGGGTGGGAACTGTTACAGCCAGAGAAAGCAAGACTTCCAAACCAGCCTTGTGGAAACAACCTCTGACCTTAAGGCATTAGCCTCTGACCTGCAACAGGTGGAGACAGTGTCTTTCCAGCCAGTTGGACCAAGTGTCAGGGGCTTTCTAGCATCCACTCTCAGCTCTCTGGACAAATATTATCATTTTGCTGAGGACCACTCAGACAAACATGGTGTAGACTACATGTGAGGTCTAATAGCACATGTTATTGTGAGTGTAAATGCTGTGTCTGGAACTAGAAGGGGTCTAGGTTAGGTGACCGAATGTGGAAAACAAACTAGACACCTGTTTAACACTTACAACTCTATGCAACAATAGGAATCCGATGAGAAGTGGGGGGGGGGGCAGAGATAAAGGAGAATTTATTATAACTTCTCAGGGACAGTCACCCAAGAATAGTGCGTCATCTGAAGCATGTATATATGGCGTAATGCGAATCATTTTAGTCCTGTGAAGTCACGCGGCGGGCATGACAATACCATTGTAATGTTTTATGGATGAGTAAAATTCCCATCCAATTCATTGTATTACATATGATTCGTTGGTCTTTCTACTTGAGCTAAATGTCGCTTTTAAAATTAAACTTTTAGCTATAAGCGTCCAATTTAAAAATGATATTGAGAAGAAACAGCATTCTGTTAAGTACAAATCAAGTAATTCTTTATGAGGTTAAACAATTATTCCTTTTAAATATTTCTGGTCTTTCATCTATCAGACACCCTGCTGTTTCAGAGCTTACAGCCATTAGTAACGGGGCGAGGAGGCACAGAGTGGTCTGTTGGCTGCCGACCAAATGGACAAACTTTGATGTGCAACTGTGCCGTTCTTGGGGCCAGGCGGCTCCGCGGGCCTATAGAGACGAAGAGGCAGGCGTAGCTTCACCAATAGGTGTCGGCAATCTCCCTCTGGTCTGTCTTCATCACGGGGAGAATGCACGCAAGTGGTCCTCAGAGACCGTCCCTGACGTGGATCTCAATGGCAAACAAGTTTTAATGGAGAGGTCAGGGAGAGTTCCTGACCAGCGGGGCCAGGGGCCAGGTGGCACATCACAGCGTCCCTATGTGCAGCTATCCCCAGAATGCGACACAGTGGCGTCGGCAACTTTGTCTCTGATGAACAGGGGGGGGGGGGGGGGGGGGGCTGGGCGTGATAGCGTCGCCAAATGCTGCGGGGACTGTGGCTCCTCATGCCCGCTGTGCCAACTCTCAGTCAGGCCGTTCTGTTTCCTAGTCTGGAATCAGATAAAGCACAGAACGTTCTTCAAACTGCCAAACCAACATTATGAAATCAACAAACCATAATCCATAAACCATTTTTTCTTTTTGTCTGTAAAACTTTAGACAAATCAAAAAGGACCGTGGTTAAACTTCAACAACGCTTGGATTGGAATTGTTAAAATTGGGAGTCATTTTCAAATGTTAAACAAGCCAGACCAAGTTTAATGATTTTGTCATATATAGGATTCATTTGGTTTTAGTTCAATCTTTAAGCATGCATTCACTCATCCTATTGAAATACAGTTATATGATCTTGTGGTTACTACATTATGTTTTAATGTGGCAATATGGTACAGCAGTGACACACTTAAAGCCTAATCTAGAGATAACTCTATTTGTGGTGGATTATGAAAGAAACACTTTTAGGAAATAACATGACTTATTAACTTACTGAATAGAATATATAAAGGAGGTTTTGAATGGACCTTCTTAAACAGTGATCAGTATGAAGAATTCCTTTGTCAGCGCAATGTTATCATAGTGAGTATCAACACGTATCACAATAGTAACATGTTGAAGGAATTTTGCTGCAAAAAGGTTGCTGCTTTAAATGTGCACAGCTTTCATTTACACACCAGACAGGCTTTGATTTTCATTATGTCAAATTAGTCTTTAGAAGTAAGTTTGTATTTGTGTTTTATGAATTTGTGAAGCATAATTTCCTTTCCTTTTATACAGCCAGCCTACACGATTGAACCATCTTGAACAGAGATGTCAACGTGACATGAAACAAACACTTGGACTCGTTTCTGTGATTGTCAGCTAGGAGTGATTCAGTAATGCCATCTACTGGCTGCATATTGTTTCACTCCTGTTCAAGAGCTGCGTCTATAGAGCACTGGGAAACTGAAATCAGTCTTTCTGTTTATTTCTGTGCCTAATTAAGATTCACCTGTCCACAGAACAGCCATCATCTTACACATTAGAGACTTAGTGTCTCTCTCTTCAGTCATGTATCTTCACTTTAATGGAGCTCAGGACGACAAGGACTAATTAGGCTGCGCACGGCCCACAAAGTGGCTCTGTCATCTAGCGGCCATTGAAGAGAACAAATAGTCCCTTGCTACTCTCAGCTGTTCACAGATATTAGAAAAAACATTTTGAAACACCAGCTGTCTTGTGGTTTTCAGTGCACAATCCTCTAAAACCACAAGCCCTGCAGCATGGCAGGATATTTGTCCGCCTAAAGTCAGACGATAATCTAACCAGAGCCTATTGTTGTGTACGGTTAAATAAAAAGCTCTGAGGAAGACAGTGGCCACTTTTATATGCAACCAAATAGCCTGTTAATGACCTGTTGAAAAAACAATGTATTCTAATCCAAAGCACAAAGACTTAAGAAGAAGTGAAAATGTAAAGTAGCTGGATTGTTATGGCCTCAGCTAACATTAAAGCACTGTTAGCACTTTGCAGGGTAGCTTCATTTGCAGACAACATGCAAATGTATTCCCTGGCCTCATTTACATATGCAAGAAGGAAATGTTTGCACAGATTCCTATTTTAAATTGCTCGCTGTAATTAATGATGAAAACAGCCGAGGCAAGAAAATAAGTCATACCACGGATTTTTTGTTTTGTACCAAAATGACCAGACACTCAGATTTACAGCATGAAAAACAGCTTTTTTATAAAAATGAACCTACCTTACCTTTCCATTTAAACAAATGCAACACAACACTAATTACTTATTCGGCCATCACATCTTCAAACAATGGCTGCATGTTCTCCTGCCTGAAGATGTTTTTTTAACATATAATAGAAAACATGTAAATCTGTGTTTACACATCTGTTTACGCATTATCGCTGTGAATTGTAGTGTTGCCTGGAAATAAATTCAGCTCTTCTCCCTGGAATAATCAGGAGTAAAAGAGACAGTGCACAACATTATCTGGTTTCATTTGAGTGAACATTGGTAATTTGTGTAAACAGATGTGCAGCCGTGTTGTTACACCTGTGCCGTTTAATTAGAAATGCACACCTCCCTACGGGCTAATTCTGTTATTTATCTATTTCGAAGAGGGATGTTCATTTGCACGTTGTGTGCTTGTAAAATAAACAAGTGTGTTTGTAATCCCCTGGAACTAGGCTGTAATCATCACAACACAGGTATCACAGAGACCACAGTAATGCAGTATTACAGCTCTATAATGCTTTAGTTCCCTCGTTTATTTCAGTCAGATAAGCAAAGAAATAGGTGTTACTAAAATGTTAGTTAATTATCTGAAGACAGCTCCTTCAATCATCTTTATTTATAGTATTTAATATAGTTTAATAAAGACTGTTCCAGTTAAGCCATGGGGCGCACTTTGTATTCCCAATAAAGGCATAATAAAACTATCACTGAAAACACATATAAACCACACACAGGATTTCAGTTTTCGCTGTCCATTTGAGTCGAGTAAAAATGAACAAGCATGGTCCCTACGCACATCAACACATATTATTATTATATCCTTTTTGAGCTGTACTCAAAGCTAACCGTCCAAAAGCAGCCCTTCTCTAAGGAATCATAGCATCTCTCTGGCAACAGATACAGCACATCTGCTTTCTGTTGTTTTCTGCTCAACAAAATCAGCACCATGAAGCTAAGCAATGTGTAGTCAGATCAAGACAGGCAGAACTGGATCCGAGCCAGTTATCTACGCTTAGTCATTTTAGTTTTTTTAGGCCAGTAGCAGTGGATGGAACTATTGAGAATCCTTAACAGCCAGGTAGTTATTTACAGTAACAGCAACATGGTGCTCGGAAGAAACTACTCCATTGACGGAAAATAATTGAACTCCAAATGTGTTAATCATGACCTGAACCTTTATTAGCATTTTAAGTGTTGCACATGTGTTATTTATGGCAAAGACTCGAAACTCCAATGTTCCTATCGTAGTTACAAAAGAATCAGAATCAGACACAGGTTTATTACCACGTAGGTTTACACGTACGAGGAATTTGACTTGGTGTCGTGGTGCATAAAAACAAGAATTATATTTAATATTACAAATAATAAAAAATATAGAGTAAAATATAACAGTATTTACATTGCAATGAAATTAAATAAAATATGGAATAAAAATCAGCTGTAATACAAAATAATGTTGTACATTGTGTGCATTAATGTAATGCATAGAGTCTATGCACTTGTTCCAATACACTGCTTATGTAATGAATAACAGAATATAATTGCAAAATTATGGAATTACCTGGGCATAATATTAAACTCTAACATTCTCATGAAATCCCCTTCGTCCCAACTCCTCTAAAAGAACCAATATACTGGATAAAAGAGGGGCTATTGTGCTTTTGGGGGTTTTCCCTTGCCCATGGTGTGTTATATTCTGTAGGTGTTTGTAAATGATCTGTAAAGGCTACGATCCCTGTGTTCCCTCCAAAGGGAGTTTCTCTCCCACACATGCAACCAGTAGATTAAGTGTGTATTCTTCAGTATTGCTATGCCTGCAGTCTACACACCGCCATCATACATGTGACAGTCAGCAGCTTGACTTCTGATCCCCAAAGACAGACATTATTCAGCGTCTTGTTGTGATAATTAGTCTTTCCACGCAGTGCATGTTCAAATGAGCTCTAGCACACATTGGGGGTAATGGGAACCGCAAAATGAAATCATCAGCTTTAGAAAGCGCATGGGACCACTTGCCCTACCTATTATATCTCTGTGCAGTGGAGAAGGCTTCTCTGCAGCTGTAGCGTAATAAAAAGACTGACCTTGATCATCTCCCTGGAAGCTGAGATAAAGAGAAGATCAAATGCACGCAGCATGGATTTCCCCTCATTGCCTCTGCACTAAAGCTGACAGGCACTGAATCATGACATAGTAAAACACTTAGGAGATATGAAACGGGGTCCATTTATTAAAGCCTTGCATTAATGTATTCATGGCCCTACTCACGTTAGAACTATCTTAAAATGTATTACAAAATTAAGGGAATGCATGGGACACTGATATACATTTAAATATTAACCCTTAGATGCACGAGTGACTGGACCCTATACTCTTCCATAAGTGGGTCAAGAAGGACCCGTATTAGAATAATATGTGTTTTTATGCCATTTTTGTCATTTTGGTTAAGAAAAATCACTTGTATAATATTTAGTATTATATTTTGGTTCACACTAGAACTATTTTATATTGAACTTTTCACTATTTATAATTTTAGAAAGAAATTTACATTTTGAAAAAAAAACTAAATTCCATAGGAAATGCATGCGGGTCATTTTTGACCCACTTATGGAAGCTTGGGGTAGTAATACAAAAACTACAATTTCTTAAAATGTATACAATTTCAATTTAAAATTTGAATGGCATGATATCCAAAACATGTTTTTTGAGGAATAGCTGGAATATGAAATGATAAATAAATGTAATTACAAAGATACTTCAAGAAAACCACCTCACCAGGTCCAAAAAGACCCACTTATGCATCTAAGGGTTAACAAAGCACATTTATATTGTTCAATTATACCGATTTTCATACTTGTCATTTTTTGTTAGACTGTAAAGGATTTTCGAGACAATTTGCATAGCTGGCTTGTTTGGATAGGCTACATTGAAAGCAGCCGGGATGATGGTAAGATGCAGCAGCTTTAGATCCTGCAGAGTATGACTCCTAACCATATAATAGACCACCGCTCCTCCATCATTCATCACAATGACTGAGGAAGAGGCTTTCCTCTTCCTCTCCAACAGATGGAGCTAGTGCTGCACTGCAGAGCTCCGCTGTCAGCCAGCTTCTCCCCAGATGGTCAAAGAGAACACAAAAGCCTGTGTGTATTTTTACCATGTACTGTCTTCCCGTTCCTTTCATCTACATGACCATCCTGTTAACTGTGTGCATCAAAGCAGAGCAGCGCCATTAGTGTGAAAGCAAATATTACGAACAAATGTGTAAATATTTAGTTTGAAGCTAAAAGAGTAATTAGCAGTAATGTCTTGAATGGTGCAAAACTATGGCAAAAAGTAGAACATGATTTTTGTCTGAGAGAGTAGCTTTAATGCTAATTGAAATGAAATGATGGCACATTTGCTGCATTTAGATTGCCTTGTCTCTTTCTATGACAATTTGTCTGCAGTTTTGAATGATTTGCCTGATTGGCAATATCTCACTATCTCCCCATAGTTTCATTATTTGGATTTTGGATCACCGTTTGTTCTCCCTCTACAGTTGACTGAACATACATGTGCAATTAAACTCATGTTCGGCTAGTGCACACTTTGATGCAATCTTATTGCAATTCTGATTGTGTCTCATATTCGGACAGTGGTGACAGCTGGGTATTGATCAGGCCAGAATAATATAGTAGTAGTCCCCAAAGACATATTTAGCATTTAAGAAACCACTCAAAATTGAATATTTTAAGCTTAATTAATTTAAAAAAAAAGAGAAAGAGTCTCTCGCAGACCAAATGCGTCCCAGCTGAACAGAATCTAATAAATAAATAAATAGAGGTATCATCGAGATAACATTAAAGGAGTGTGGATGAAAATGCATACAATCACAGCACGTGATTGTATGCAAAAAGAGTTAAGGTGACCTTGAGCAATTTGAGAAGACTTCATTACGGCTGCGCACAGCGCATGCTCTTATATATAATAATAAATGACATCCTCCACAATAAGAAGACCTGAGTGAAGATGAAAAAGGAATCTATTGTATGAAGGCTGGATTTGATTTGCTCAGGTATGCATATTTTATTTTTTTTATATGAGGGAACAAACAATCCGAAGACGCCTTGTGACAATCACACAAGACTGTCTTTGATGATTTCCCCTAAACATTAGCGCTGTTATCTGATGCAAAATGTGACGTGCTTTGTTTTGCAATTGCTACATTTGCTTGCACAGCGAGAGGACAGAACCTTCAGAATCTGATTGAAAAGATTTGTTTTCTTCACTTTTCAATTACCTGCTTCACGTAGAAGCCCATCTCCCACATGGTGTGCCAAACCAAGGATGGAGCGTCTGTGGAGATGGATGGGAGAGACAAAAGATGCATCCTGTTGACACAAAAGACAATGGCATGCCTTGTACATTCGTGACATTCCTGTGATCAGAGTGAATGCCAAGGCTGTTTGACCAAAATGTGACACAGATATGTTTAAAACTTCACAATGAAGGCTTCCAAAGTAGATGTAGTCCTTGTGTTTGCATAAGCAGGCAATGGCGCTAATGCTAAAAGTTTAACCCAGTTTCTTTAAATGAGTTCAAAAGCAAAAATCCCTGTTGTACTTCCCCCACTTGCAAGTACCATAATATTCAGTAATTAATGCAAAAGTATTGGAGGCAAAAACACTCTTGCCTGGTCTATTTTGCATGAACGGCCCCGATGAGAAACCGAAATGTGTCCTTGGTGTGGAGGAATATGGATTGCAGAATCCACTGATGTGCCATTGATATGCACAACAGTGTTCTTTTTCTCCACTTGTCTTCCCACACCAGAGACCTCAACTTCTGCTTTTAAAATGAACCGCCCACCTCAATCAATGAGTTAATAAACATATTCTAGACTCGCTCCGAGGAGTGTTGACGAAACGTAACACCAATCTTCTGCCGCAGTCAGTTACCCTGTGGCATGGAGACAGTTCCCAAGGTCATACTAATCAGACAGCGGATTCAAATGATATTCAGCCTAAAGGGCTTTTAAAGCAGCAACCGTGAAGACAGTCCACTATCAATGATCACTTCACAAGAGAGAACAGACGCTGACTTCTGGTAAGGCAAGGCAAGGCAAGGCAAGTTTATTTATATAGCACTTTTCAACACAAGGCAATTCAAAGTGCTTTACAAAAAATGAAAGACATTAAGAAAAGGGCATTTAAAATCAATCATTAAAAAGAAAAGCTAATAAAATAAACATTAAAAGAAAAAATACATGGATAAAAGTTACAGTGCAGTTTAAGATATGAATAGTTCAATTAAATCTGGTACCAGATTCTCTTAAAATGTCACGGTGGAAATAATGCACAGCTTTGTTCAGTTTGCAACAAACTCCTCTCAGGCCAGGCTCCTCTGAGTATGAGACTCTTTTTCAGTTGCACTTCCAGAAATTGTTACATTATAGTTTATTTGCAGGGAAGAAGTCAAGGGAATCAGTGAGCAATCACGCTTTGAAGTGCTTCTCAGCCTCGGCTTCTGTCTGCAGCACCAGCTCCGCGCTGCCCTCTGTCAGACTGAATTGCCTCTTTTTCTCTTAATAACCTTCTCCCCCCCCCTCTCTATTCTCTGTCACTAATGCTTACCCTTTAGGAGGGTTCTCTTTGCATCAATTGACGATGAGAGTGCTATACAGGAGAATGACACTCATGAGCGAGTGCTTACCCTGACAAGCCTGCAGATGCAGCGTTTAACTGATAAAAAGTTGTAATTTTCGGAGGGTTTTTCCTAGCCTAAGGGAAGATAGATTTTCGGGTGAGAGTTTGGGTTAAATGTTAAAATGCTAAATGTTTCTCTTAATTATATTTAAAGAAGGACTGTCTTCATGTGTTTAGTTTTAATCTCACTGAGACATGTTTCCACTTCTTCTCTGGGATAGTTCTTTATATATTTGTTGATACAAGATGCTGACAGTATTTTAGGCTGCTGTGACAACTGACAGCCTATTCCTTTATTATCAAAGGTCGAAAGTAGGAAACATGGACAGCAGAGATTCATAAAGACTGGGTGGAATTTGCTGTTCTCTGAAAGTCTATATTTTCAATTTTGACATTTCAGCAAGAACGACAGTACTTTTGTTTGCAGACAGACACACAAAGGGCTGAGTGCAAGTTGACCCAAACAGCAGTTGGACTTAAAAAGGTGATCGTTTTGTTTGGGCTGTACCAAAGGTTTGCCCGAGGTAAATATGTTTGTAAAATAAAGACAAGAGAGATATTTTAAGATAGTCAGTCATCATATGACATCTCCAGATTCTGGAAATGTCTATATTAAACTGCACATGAAGTTGGTTGCACTCTGGATGAACTAACACCCCAAAATAGGCCAACATACTGTACTGTATGAGTTTTCAGAGACACAATCTTTGTACTTTTTAGAAAGAGAAACCACAGCTAGTGAATGTTGAGTTTCTGAAGCCCACATGTCAATAAGAGTTGAGAAAGATTTAGAAAGTGCAGAAAATTGCAACTCTTCAACTGAAAGCACTTTGAATTGCCTTGTGTTGAAAGGTGCTATATAAATACACTTGCCTTGCTTTGAAGCTCAAACCAACCAAGTTTTTTTTAAACTTACCCTTACACCAAATATGTGTTTCACCTAAAGAGAATAAGTAATAGAATCACCTTACCTAAGTGGATACTAACTTTGATTGACTGTACATTTATTTTACACTATAATTAAAAATAAATGATGCACGGATATAATGGACATGTACTACAAGACCTTTGAAATTATGGTGGCAGAATCTGGGGAATGTTTTATGAGTGGCTGCAGATTGGAAAGTGTGCCGTGATGTTTAATTTCCCAACGTGTTATCAAGGAGGTTTCTGTGGAGAGACAAAAGCTCTGGGCCATGTAATAAAAATTCCAAGGCTGTAGCACTAAAATATAAAAATCTGTGTTTCATGTAATGACTTTCACAGCCACCGGCCTTCACAAACTAATTTGGCTTTTTTTATATTTTGTTTTTGTTGAGATGTGTTAGAAGTTTTTGAGACCTTAGTTGGAGGTTGTTTTGTATTACTGTATGTCGAAATGTGTGGCATTTTGCAATTTTGATATGATGCAATCAATTCAAATGCCTAAGTATAAGTAAAACATTTCCAAAGAATATAATCTCCTCTCAAGAATATTCTGATTTGTTAAAACAACTTAGAACTTTGATAGCAATTAAAAAACGAGTCCAAACTTGCTTTGTAATTCCTTGACCTCTTTCCCTGTCATGTTCTTGCATGTCTATGGACCCAGAGAAGACTTGCATTCAAATAGTATTTTTTGCTTAGGAAGGTTTCTTACAGAGTGAAATGACCCAGAAGAACTTAAGTGGCAGCCACGATAAGAGCCGTTTACAATGAAATGATAGGAAGGGAGCTTCAATGCTTCCATTGTTATATATAGTATAGGATACAATAGACCGCTCTTTACCAAAAGAAAGGATATAATGCCGTCCAACCCTTCCTTGCGTCCGTAACATTTAAAGTGACGCACCATTCGGCCACTCACTAAAACAGCAAAACATGACTGACAAACTCACATCCACTCACGTACATTGTTATAAAACATTTAACATCTCATGCCAAATCTTGCCAAAGTGCTTTTATGTTTCTTACTTTCAACAATACGTTAAACCAAAAGGCATGGTAATTGGATTACTGTAGTCAAATCATCAAATAAAGTCAACATCTCAAGGTTTAACTGAGTATATAAAACCCACAAAAAGAAACATTTATGAAAAATGTTAGTTCCCCCACATCAGTCACACAACAAATAACTTCCACTAGGGCATCCTAAATATATCCACCTGTGCAAGTGCAGTCGGTTTTTCTTTCTACCCCATTTGTCTTATCCTAAGTCTTGATGAAATCTCCTTCACATCTTTTCTTGGTTTTAGTGTATAGGAAAAGACAAAGGACACAATTTGTAGATAACTCGACTATAGCCTAAGACTGAGCTCGGCCTCAGGTTTAGGGGGCTCTGACCCCGAGTTTCAAACAGGATCAACTAGAGTCCATTAGTGATTCGCTGCATAATAATGGTTGGATCAGTCAAGAGAAGTCTCCAACCTCAAATGACTCCTCTTTGAGGAAAGTGTCCAACCCAAATCTCTTTCTTCCTCTCCTACCAATATGCAACTTTCCCATCATTTGACAATTCATCCTTCACTTTTTAAAATCTTTCCACTTGAGTACCACTTAAGAGAAGGAAGAGGTAAGAGCACAGCGTGTGGGCATATCAACAGCAGGGTATTATTGGCCAAAAAGGATTATTATGTTGTTACACATCATCACATGTCATTGGTCACTTTTAATGTCAGTTTTGACAGCATGTGGTGAAGTAATCCAAATAGCCAAATACACCAAACTAAAATAACCGGAACACAATGGAAACAGAAATACTTATAATGTTAACACAGATTTGATTATATGTATGATTATAACTGAATGTTGCTGAGGATTTAGTGACTTTCTTTATCATGAGTTACAACATTAATGAATAACAATCTGCAAATGCTTTTTTTGTATATTTTCTTAGCAATTTCTTTCATTATTTTTACCTGGACCAATGACAAAGACAATGCTCTTAAGCAAAAGTCCAGGGTAGGTAACCAGAGATAAGGATTTCAACAAGTTATTACAAATAACAAATACAAAAAAAACCTAACCCTAACCCAAGTATGAGAGAAGCCACTTTTCAATGAACTAAACGCACTTGAAGATTTAGCTACTTGAGCACTGAATTGAATCATCAAAGTCAGGATTTGAACCTGCCCTAACTTGAGTCAAAAAATGGCTGATATCCAATTTCAAGTGATTTTGCTCATTTAGTGCAGCTGACCTACAGTAGCAGAGCTCCCATGCTGGAAAATAAGATGCTGCTGATATAAAAGCTCCAACGCAACAGTGTTTCTAAATGTGCCAGCAAGCAAATACATAAAACATACTGCAGACATCAGATAGTTAGGCAGGACTATAATATGTGTGTTCAGTAAGTGTTTGCTTGCAAAGTGACACTGCAGGTGGAACAATAATGACAAAAGCATGGGGAAATGTTTAAAACAAAAAAGCAAAGTTAGCGGATGTTTTACACGCGAGCATGCACACGCACGCACACACACACACACGCACGCACACACACACACGCACACACACACACACACCAAACATGTTCTGCTCCTAACAAACTTCGCTATTATCACTCCTTTCCTTCCCCGTTTCACACTTGTCCATGTTATTACAATGTAGGCACATTTACCCCAGCGTTATATTCGCTTACATGTTCAGAAGTGTGCGTCAGATTCACACCGGTCTGAAAGTCAGGTTAGCATGGAAGGGGCGCCTCATGTTCCCATTTTCCTCAGTTAAATCGTGCGTTCTCACGTGCTTTCAAAATCACGAGATTGATAATTATCGGATTTTCTTGATGTGTACGCAAAGAGGTTTAACAGCTTAAAAAGTGTATTTTATTTTTCTTAGAAACGTTACATTGAACATGCTTATGTAAAAGATGAGCTTTATTCATTTTGTGCTCTGCATCTTTTCACCTTATCTGATTATTCTCCCCTTTTTTGTTTTGGAGGCCGGTGAATAAATCAGGTTTCTTTAAGGATGTTTTAATAAAACCCCATGACTTCAGCCACAACATGAGACTCTTTAGTGTTTGTCTTTGTGATGCCTTCAACTTGAATTGCCTTAACCCTCCTGTTGTCTTCGGGTCAAATCTGACCGATTTACTAATTTCATTAATCATAACTTTTTTGTTTTACATTCGATTGCATTAAGGCTTTATGATATCCTTCACAGTAGACATTGGAACATATACAATTGCTGATCATCACTCTCATTGAATTTTAGATGATTTAGTCAACTTTGTAACACCCACGGTGTTCCCGGTCAAAAAGAAAAGGCATAAAGAAAAGGAATTAGTAACCATCCGGATCAGATAAAACACACACACACACACACACACACACACACACACACACACACACACACACACACACACACACACACACACACACACACACACACACACACACACACACACACACACACACACACATACACACACACACACACACACACACACACACACACACACACACACACACACACACACACACACACACACACACAACAATTTGACACATTTCCCCCCTTATGTGCCCATCCCCCCACATTGATCACACTTGGCACAGGCATGTTCAGTGTCTATTCTTTGTATATTCACTGCAGTTCTTCATGTATACCAGTAGTCTGATACAATATTTACAGTTTGTAAGGGTGTTAAATGACATTTGGTGATGATTAATGGTTTTTGTGTTAATGTAATAGCAGTTAAAGCAGGACTGGTCAAATTTGACCGCAAACACCAAATAGAAGGGTTAAACCAAATATTAAACAAGGTTGAATAACATTTCAGAAATACTGTACTAACTACACACCGAACACAGACATTATTATTTCACATTAGTCTTACGACAACCACAGCAGTCTTTGCATACTCTGACATTATAGTAGCAGTAGTGGATAAGTTATAACTCTAAATGTTCAATAAAGAACATAAAATGTAGATGTACAATGTTGATTTTTGTATTTATATGTTTTAATCTGTTTCAGAATGACAAAGCATATGATGGGCAAATGATATTTAACATCTATTAATAAGTTACTGTCAGCATCAGTTCTCTTGCAGTCTTCAATACAAAGCTAATGCTGCAACACACAGTAAGCTGGTTGAGCCTGTTGTAAATGCTCTGGCATTAAGAACGTCATTAAGAAACATGTGATTTCAGAAAATGTCTTGCAGGCAGCTTGAAACTGTAATGAGCAAACTGTTGAAACACAAGTCAGGGTTTCAGTACAGTAAAGTGCTTATGGGTAGGTAGACTTTTTAACATCTGCATTATTATTCCTGTTCTGTGTGTTGAGAAAGATACATTGCATCATATTCTGTGCTCTGAGCTCAGCATCTCTATACTCCCACCTCTCATGCTCAGGCAGTACGGCTTCCTTTATTATCTGAACAGGAGGTGATAATACAGCATTTGTATATGACACCATATAAGTTTAATGCTGTGCCTCGGCAGTAAATATCCATAGGAGTTAGCATAGTCTACAGCTTAATGGCCGGCGTGGGTCACCAAGGCAAGCTTTTAGCATCGCACCTGACGCGCAGGACGAGCTTCATGGACTGGAGTTACTTCTTAAGCAAAGTGCGCAGACAGAGGAGCCCCCGGCTGATTGGCCATGACCCGAGGAATAACACGGTGTCAAGGAGGCTCTTATGTCTTGCTCATGACTCAACTGAGAGCCAGAGCTGGAGTGGTTTCCACTCCTGAGTCCCAACACCAACAGCCTCTCGGTACTGGAGAAGCTTGTGCTTAATGAGGCATGCAAGGTAATTAGCAGTGAGAGAAGCAGCAACGTGCACGTACCGTCTTCATCTTCCTTTCACTCAGATTGCCTCTCTCTCATCTCCTACCCTTTCCCTTCTCTTTCGTCTATCTCATATCCTTTTATCTCTTCTTCCTTTTCTTACCTGCTCTCCTTCATGCCAAACAGATGCAGCCTATTTTTGTCAAGAGGACAGCACTTTCCGAGCAGGCACCGGAGCAGTAAACACAACTGATACGGCAGAAAGAAAGAAAGAAAGAAAAGGCTGACAAACAAGTGCGTGAATGATGGACAGGTCCTGCACTTACTGCAGATGATTAACTGCAGAACACAGGCCTTTTCTTTCTTCCTGAATCCCATAAGGGACTCAGTCAAGGTGAACGCAAAGACATGATGAAACTTGAAGCAATCTGACCCCCAGCAGGGAAAAATGAGAAAGCTAATGCATCTCATCGATTTAATAGCACACTTTTTGTTGTTTAATGCAAAACAAGACCGTTGTTTGTTGGTGTGAGGGGGTGGATGAACACTTTGTGAGTTGCTCATGCTTTTAAACTTCAGGTTTATTGAAGGATGCTTTTAAAAAGCAGCTGTACACAACTTCTCACCTTGAGGCAGGAAGAAAAGTACTGCCCCACTCTGCTTCGGTTGTTAAAGTTCACCTCCCAACACTTGCCAGTCATCCTGATGAGCTGTCTAAGTTGAGATGGTGTGTAGCCTGAGGCTGAGGTAACTGGTAAATATCAGCAGCTGTCGAGGTAAGCGATTTTCAGGTACATAAAAAAAGAAAAAGTAGTGTTTGTCTGTACACAGTTATTTTCTTTCTTACTGAATCAATTCATTTTAAGCTATACAGTACACCATACAACGTACCTTGTGTTTTCAATTTGAAGGTGCAGTTGTTTTATTATTAAAAATGTCTCAAGGCAGTTGGAATTGGCAGGTGTAAATGAGGATAAAAACGTCCTCTGCACATGGATGCTTCTTCATCCTGTGCTCAGATACTGTAACAAGAGACGTGGATTTGAACCACGGAGCGGGTTTGTCCCGCGGATGGATGGGCAGAGGTGGAGCAAGGCAGAGGATGGGCTTTAAAAGGTGGGAAGACGGTGAAGGGTCCGGAAGGCAAAACTATGTTATAGCGGAGATCCAAAGGAAGACGATGAACTGACCTTGTCCAGCGCTCATTCTTTCTTACATCTCACAATCCCGCTATCGATTCGGGGTTCTCCTAATGAGTTCTTTCAGACCTTGTAGGATTTCTTTCTGGCTATCTTCCATTTTCTGTTGATGAGAGTGCGGTGCTGTTTCCCCCCCCCCCCCCCTATTCACGAGGCTTTTTGTTTTACAAAGTAAAGTTATTTGCTCATTAGCTCAAAGAAAATGAGTTTATATCCCAGGCAGAATTTGGTTTTGGAGAATAAACAAGGCTCACTGTCCATGTTCAAATCGACATAACCGTTACTTGCTACCCTCCTGCTCCTATTGTTTTCAAAACATGTTTTCCTGAATTGCTAATACAATTTTATGTCATTGATTCTACTCTATAAAACTCTCAAAACAGGAATAAATTAAACTATTCAAAAATACCCCTCACGAATGTCCACACAATAACAGATCACAAAATGAAACTAATTATCAAAATGATGTTGCCAAGTTTTGTGGGTTTTTATGTACTCCGGTTTGAACCTACATCCATATTGAAGCTCATATGCCATTTATGCCATTATGCATATAGTATTTAGAACGATTCATTTATATCTACTTTTAAAGCATGTCAGTAGGATAAACTTTTACTTTTCTATATGTATAGTCAAATTATGTTGTAACCTATTCTTTTGTGCCTTCGAGATTCTTTGTTTTCCAAAAAACTATTTAAAACATATTCTTACTTGTGATAACCTTCCATGCAGAAAAGGAATTGTATTATGTATTGTATTCAGGTCTTCATGGACGTGGAGCTGGGCATACAATACGATACGAAATACTTTGTTGACCCCGTAAAGAAAGTGTTTGACCCTGTCCAGCAGTTCAGTGGAGGACGTGGGTGGGATCAAATACATGTTTTGACCCTGTCTTATGATGGACTACATGTGCAGTATATGTAACTCAAACATAAATGATAAATAATAATTATATAATTAGACACATTATTAATAATTCAAAGATGTGTCCTCTAGCTCCATTGTAAAATTCCCAGGACACTGCCCTGTTTTAGTGTTGGCTCCTCACTTAGCGTCACATCAGCTCCCACAGGATTTGGTAAATGTCACATAAATAAACCCATGGCGGGATCCGTATATTCCCTGGGAGAAAAACATATATGAAACCTGATTCTCCGGCACCTTTCATCCATCCTGAGGGTTTTTTTACCCTCATTGTTTGGCTTTTCTGGTTCCTCCTGGCAACAAGGTGAATCTTTGGGATTAGCTGCACCTTTTCTTCTATCTGTTGGTCTCGCTTCATGGCAGTTGCCAAGGGTTACGGCAGTGGTCAGTGATCCATTTTTCATGTCTGGCACACAGAGTAAGTCAGGAAATCCTCTCTAAGCAAAGGGGTGATTCGCCCCTCCTTATAGTCTCTGTACAGGTACATCCTATCTAATATATTTATACCTTTTCTCAGCCATTTCTCCTAAAACTCTTTTTTGTTTCTGTCCAGTACAGACGTTTCCTGCTGCCTTGACTCACCATCTCTGAAATGCAGCACCATGTTACATCTTGTGACATCTGTGCCTCTAGTTTGTGTCAGCATGGCAGAGGACACGAGTCAGTGCACAAGGCCTGACCAGTGAACTGTAAAGTCTCCGGGAGGCCTGGGGGGCCAACGCTGGGGGGGTGAGCAAGAGCAAGAGCACAGGGATGAGCCATCAACCACATCAAATGGCTGTACCTGATATTTTGACAGCTTAAGGTGATCGGCGTCACCTTTGTGTAACTGAGACACAGAAGGGAGAGGGTGTCGACAAGAGCATTCAAAAATGATGAGATCTGAGTTTTTTTTAAGGGACTCAATTCTATTATAGGCCAAAAGTGTGCAAGTATTTGATACACATCCAAAGACAAATCCTGATTTCTGAATATATTTTAAATGTTATTGTTTATTAAGTCTTTCAAACATAGCACATATTTTGACAGGTTAGGCACATTAGACTTCAAATCTGCAAAGAGACAAAAACAAAAGCACTTTGTGCTAAGTTACCATAGCTATGCGGATGACACACAAATGTACATAACCATTTCACCAGGAGACTATTCTCCAGTTAAAACACTGAGTAAGTGCATTGAACAAATCAATGACTGGATGTGTCAGAACTTTCTCCAATTAAACAAAGATAAAACTGAGGTAATGGTTTTTGGAGCCAAGGCAGAACGTATAAAAGTTAGCGCTGAGCTTCAGTCTGCAATGTTCAAAACAACAGATGAAGCCAGAAATCTAGGTGTAGTCATGGACTCTGACCTGAGTTTCAACAGTCACATTAAACAGTTACTAAATCAGCCTACTATCACCTAAAGAATATATCTAGGATTAAAAGACCAATGTCACAGCAGGATTTGGAAAAACTTGTCCATGCTTTTATCTTCAGTAGACTCGACTACTGCAATGGTGTCTTCACAGGTCTCACTAAAACATCTATTAGGAAGCTGCAGCTGATTCAGAACGCTGCTGCTCGAGTCCTCACTAACACTAAGAAAGTGGATCACATCACTCCAGTTCTGAAGTCTTTACACTGGCTTCCTGTGTGTCAAAGAATAGATTTCAAAATACTGCTGCTGGTTTATAAAGCACTGAATGGTTTAGGCCCAAAATACATTTCTGACCTCTTGCTAAATTATGAACCATCCAGATCTCTCAGGTCTTCAGGGACTGGTCAGCTTTCTGTCCCCAGAGTCAGAACTAAACATGGAGAAGCAGCGTTCAGTTATTATGCTCCAAATATCTGGAACAAACTCCCAGAAACCTGCAGGTCCGCTGCAACTCTGACTACTTTTAATTCCAGGCTGAAGACTTTTCTTTTTGTCGCTGCTTTTAATTAAAACTGAGCGGTTGTGTTTCGTTTTTGGTTGATGAACATTTGGGGCTAGTAACCCCAGGAACTGGGGACTTTGTCCTGGCTGGTTTTCTCTGTGTATGCCGCTCGGGACGTATGTGCCATACAAGCGCACACAGCTCATGTTCGGACAAACCTTAAAGAAAGGCATCAGTAAAGTGGTAACTTCTGTGTGACTGTGAACTATTCATATCTTAAATGGCACTGTAACTTTTTATTCATGTATTTTTTATTTTAATGTTTATTTTATTATCTTTTCTTTTTAATAACTGTTTTTAAATGCCTTTATCTGAATGTCTTTCATTTTTGTAAAGCACCTTGAATTGCCTTGTGTTGAAAGGTGCTATATAAATAAACTTGCATTGCATTGCCTTGCCTTGCCTTTGTGGTATAAAATGTGTAAGTGGGAAGATATTCTAAACTCAAAATGAACGTTATATATTTTTATATCATGAAGCCCACTTGCTGGCTAAATGATTTGTGAATTTTTATTTAGAAAGTTAGTATGTTCTGCTCATGGACAACTATTTTTTTCAACACAAATCCTGATGTCACTATAATGTATCACCTGTGTAATTGTGAAAATGTGCAAGAAAATAAGGTTTTCACAACACTGCTCATATCGCGTTAGCAAAGCTTGTTTACTTTAATACTGTGAAACTTGCACATTGCTCTGTATATTTGGTACATTTCTGCCACCTCTTAGAAAAACTGTACGGCTCTAATCTTTAAACTCTCTATATATATAGATATACTAGACAGTAAGAGTAATTAAACATCGCAAACAACAATTATTCTTATTTTAAAATAGTCAAATTATAATAATTCTATATTTGCTTCTTAATTCCTCTGACTGTGTTAATTTATGCACCATTATACATCAAAGCAAATCACATGTGTAAACCTACTTGGCAATACATTTGTCTCTGATTCTGATTTTAAAAGCTTTATATTTTAAGATTAGTGAGCTATTACAGTTCTGTTCTACCCTTGCATTTACTTTTCTTTGATTTGTTTTGGGTAGGTTTGCTGCTCTTTTTAAAAGAAAATCCATCATGTTCCTATTTGCTTTATTGATATTCTGTTCTACCACATTCACTGTGTAAATAATGAATTAGTTAAAGTCATTAAAATGTGTTTCATCTTTGGAAAACAACCAGAAAAACAGTATACTCTTTGTTCTGGGTCTCACTTGTTGTTTATGAAAAGAAAACAGTGGGAACTCTGAGTAATTGTCAAGGAAAGAACAATTTAGTCCTGTTTGACATTGACTGTCTATTTCTCTAGGGGAGCTATCGTGATCTGAGAACTGGACCCTGCAGACAGTGTCTGGATGTTTTCCTGTCTTTCTGCTGTTGGAGCTAAGTGAAGACAACAAGCTCCACTTCACTATCAGCTCCCACCAGCTTCTGACTTACTGCTAATGATGCATTTGTGTGACTACTGTACAGGAACCAAGGCCTTGCTGAATCCATTCATGTGTATCTGTGCTTTATAGGTGAGACAAAGGGCTGTGAATTGGCGTGCTGCGTTTTATCCATTAAGGTTAAAGTGTCTGAAAAATATATTTTGTTCCACTGCTGTTGAACACCAAAGCTGTTAAGAGCTGCGGTGAGACTGACTTAATGCTTATAGTTCAGTTTCTGTGAATGATCCAAATAAATCAGGAAATCCAGTACATTTAAGTGAAAATACCTCTAAAAGTACATCTCATTATTCTAAGTACACTTTTATATTCAGATTTACATGTCATTATTTTTACTATTTTCATGCTGCTATTCATTGTGTAGCTCCACACATGCAGAGGCACAGTATATTATTTTCTGGTGTGGTCTTTTTGCACTGTAATGATGAATGGATGTCAACTCTGCTCCATTACCCTTAAAGTTTATAATGAACCTTGTTTCTGCTCCTTTGATCCTGGCAACTGAGAAAAATGAAAACCCACTCGGTGACTATTTATGAAATGATACGTAACATACTCACCCCCTCACACGCGGAGCAATGCACACCCGCATTCTCAAATGTCAGAGGGGCAATGATCTACTTATTAGAGAATATGCACCACGGAGAAGTCTGCTTTAATTAATTTGGTGCCTGCCAGTGACAAGAAGAGGAGAGGGAGCATGCTCAAATTGGTCTCCATGGAGACTTCTTCAATCAAGTAGGAGGTGGCTATCCTTAGTTTACTCCTCTAAACTCTTCCGTGTATTTAATGATTTCCAGTGAAAAGAGAAAAATCATCGTAGTATATTTTTTGTATACTTATTATTATAATAATGTAATAACGCGACAGAAATCCCACTACGGCATTAGCTCTGACAACCAATTCATTCTAGTACCATGAGTCAGACTCGATTGTGCCTCTAACTGGGAAGCTTTGGCATGGTCCATAAGCATTGGACCCTCAGATGAACCACCCCTAAGGCCTCGTGTCTGGCTAACAAGTCTCTGTAGCCCTTATTAGGCGAGTATTAGCTGGACACATCGTGCCATCCACTGCCCTTGAACTATTGTCTAATGTGTTGGATGACAACTGTTTCAAAACACTTTCACACCAACTTCCGGACACAATTAAAAACTGCTGCTCCCCTACATTCTCCAAGCAGATGGATAGTCGGTGGTGGTAATGTAGGGAAGCACATCTAATCATTGTGCTTAGAGGGGCCTATTATGCTTTTTTGGCTTTCCCCTTTCCTGTAGTGTGAGGTTTTGTGCAAGTAAATGGTCTGCAAAGGTTAACACCCCTGCATGAAAAGCCTCCATTGGACTCCTTTGTTTACTTCCGTGACATAATGACATCACTTTGTTGCAGCCACGCTTCTATTGGTTAGCGCTCAAACACAATGTACATGATCTACGTCTCTAAGCAGTCGACCAATCACAACAGAGCCGGCCAGCTAACCAATCAGAGCCGACTGAGCTCTGGTTTCAGACAGAGGGTAAAACTTGAGGAATGAGAGAACATGTTTATTTTCAGTTTTATAATACTCGATATCCTCAAGGCAGCACAATGAAGTCAGCTCATCCTTGGAGGTAAACTTGAGGTTGGTGTAAAGGCAAGACAAATTAGGCTTGAAATCTGTAATGAGAGAAAAATCAACTATATTATAAACTTCAAAAACTTTCATGCCAAACATCTACTTGCTGTAGTTTGTGAATTTGATATTTAGAAAGTTAGTATTTGCAAAATAGCCTTTTTTCTGCAAAAAGTTATGAGGGCACAAGGGTTTTTATGGGCTCTCCTCTGGGAACGTTGAACGGGAAAGCAAACTGAATAATTCAGGGCACCAGCGCTTGGTCCTAAATGTGTAAGGATGTTTCATAAGTATTGTTTCAGGGTGCTGAGAAAACACAAACACACATACACACTTGTGTTCGGTTTCATAAATCGGACATAGCTAAACACTTAAATTAGCACATCATTTAAGCTACTTGACATATTGACCTAGCTTAATAATAACACTTCTCAGGTAAATGTAATTATTAGAAGTAATTGTAAGTGTTTGAGTAATGATTTCGTAGGTTCATCACAGCGCGACCCCTTTAATTTGTTACATTTTCATTAGAAAGACATTGATGTTTTACGGTTTTAAGTAGTACCACAGATTCATCAGAATCATAGCACAGCCGACAATCTCTGTTGAGTCAAAGCTTTTATTAAGCTTCATTAAGGTAAGCATTTAAAATCACATAGATTTCAGGTTCTACAGTTTGAGCAGAGAGCAAGAACTATAATCTGAAGTGAGCCGTGTACATGATCTGTGCTGTTTCAGTGTCACCGTTGTATTGTAAGGTCTGACAGAACAGTTTTAGTCTTCTCTTGACTAAGTCATCCCCTGTTAAAAAGGCCTCCCTGTTGTGTTGAGTATGAACCGGCAGACTGGCAGCGCAGGAGTAATGGGAGCTGGAAAAGGCAGTGTTGATTTGATAAATGCTTTTTGCCGTGCTGGTGATGCTCTGCTAAGCAACGCTGACCCCCCCGGTGTGATGGCATATGTTAATAAAAAGCGCTGCAGGACGTCCTCTGCATCCTAATCTGCTGGTGTCAAAATGAGTTCCGTGTGTGTGCGTGTGTGTGATTTTGCATCTCTGTTTCTCATCATCAACTTGACAATTGTATTAGCGCTGAGTTTTCATACGTGCCCATTCCTGTTTATGCACGTGGCATACACAGCACCTCATCTACACATCAAATGTCCTCATTTGAATACACCACTTATTGGGTGATGGTGGTGATAATTACCTGTTGTGCAGTGAGTAGGGCACAAGCTCCCACTGGGCCTCTCTTTATCAGCCTGGGTCACTGAATGTGTACACAGTACAGTGGAGTACCTTCCACTGGGGACCGGTGAGACATGGCAGCACAGCACGAGTCCCCAGCTCTCCTCATCCAGCACCACACAGTCCCTGGTAGCAGGCGAGGGACATCATGTAGGAAATGGCATGGGGAAAATGTGTCCAATTATCTGGGTTATTTTCAGCTCTAACTATTACAATACGCACAAAGGGTAAGATATCTTATAAACCTGAATATGTTATGTCAAGAAAAGGTCAAAAGGGTTGTTTCACAGAAAGACAGATTTTAAAGGTGTTGGTGATAGTAGGTTGGAAAATACTAGTTTATATTTGACAAAACACACTGAAGAGAAGACTGTTAAATGACACCATGACGATATCTGACAGTTTAAGTTGTCAGGTGTCAGTATGATTACCAACCGACATGGATGCTTAAATCTGTAAGACTTTGGACTCAAATGTCCTAAAGCTCTTAAAGGGGTCCTGTTATGCTCTGTTTTAGGTTCATATTTGTATTTGTATTTTCACCCTCTGTTTGAAACCAGTGCGCGCTCTGTCCTGATTGGTTAGCTGGCTGGCTCTGTTGTGATTGGTCAAACGCTTAAAGATATCCTGCCCTTTCCAGAGTGAAAAACAAAGGAGTTCAATGGAGGCGTTCAGGCAGGGGTGAGTGTGTATGGGAGAGAAACTCCCTCGGAGGTCACTTTGGGATTTTGGCCTTTGCAGACCATTAACAAGCACAAAAGACTATACAGTATAACAAACTACAGGAAAAGGAAAGCCCCCAAAAGGCATAAAAGGGCCCCTTTAAGATGATTACACATAAACATATTTGGTGGCCATACTTTAGCAATTATGTGAATTCATTCGTGAAACAGAGTTTGTTTGTGAGGAAATAAGGTGCATGCAGCAATCTTCTGGTTTCTATCATATAGTTCAATAGTTCCAGCTGTGTGTATGTGGGCATAGGTGAGTCACGCTGTCCATGCCGGGTATTCGACTGCCTGCAGCCCCTCTGCCTTCATTCCGCATGGCTGAATCCTGGAGATGCCACTGAACATTAAAAATGATCTCGCCTTGCTCTACAGCTGTATGTACACTGCCACTGCAGAGCGTCTGTACATTGTACCAGGGCGCTGTGAGGGGCCCATAATGGGAATGAACAGGTGTCATTTTAATTATATGTCCTCTTGTTGGACAGGACAGAGTGGGCCAGGAGACGGTGGCTCTTTTAATTAACCTCGGGGCTCTGCTGTTGAAACAAAGCGACACCGCCACTCTGGGCACCTGCAAAAATAGGTGGACAATGTCCGCCAGTCTAAAAGGATTCCCTGACTTTTAATTACAAGCATTGAGGGATTGTACTCACTTCTCTTCAACCTAACATATGATGCGTTGTCTCCCGTTTTGAGCCTGTCTGCTTAAGATAACATCAGTTTCACATGTTTCAGTCCTCTCTGGTAACGCCACCCTGCATCAGGCCATAGCTGAGAGGCAGATTGCTCCTCTTATGTCCTTCAAATGGGGTCAATCCACCCTCAGAAAGTAGTTTTGTTATCTCTACATAGATGTCTGTCAGCCTAAAATAAGCCGGAATAGGAACTTTCAATTTAGAAAGTTCCAGTTCTGACAGGGAATAAATAGATCAGTTTGCTGTTCATATTACACTTTAAGTTTTATACAGCATGGTTGACTCTTCACTAAATTGGCTTCTTTTGACCTTATAACACAGGCTGTAGAAATCAAAGCTTATTCTCTGATATGCCCTAAATTCATGTGGGGGCTATGTTTGTGTGACGCAGTTAATGACTGATATACTGGAGCAAACCTCTCATCAAATCAATGAAATTACAGATATAAAATGCTGTTTTGTGTAGCTTTAACCTTCAGTAAGTTTAATATTACCCACAAGCAAGATATCTCTGTTCAGAGCATATTGCACACCACTCTATACGGCACATCTGTGGTCAAACTACAGAAAAGCAAGTTTACGGAAACTTCAAGCAGCTTATAATGATGCCATGAGAATATTGCTGAAGAGACCTCGATGGTCTAGTGCCAACCCAGTCTCATGGCATTTCGTGTTCACCAACACGATTATTTTTTTTCCGTGTTGCACAGCACGATTTTAAAAGCAATGTATTTCTACTGGTAATGTGTTTCGTGCCTGCAGCACGTCTTTTTCTCTGGTCGGGTCGTGGAAGACCGGAAGCTGTGTGGTTCATAAAAACATGTTCTTACTCAATATCAAGCCACAATTATTGCTTTTATTTTAAATCGTATAATTTCGGACTTTTGTTGCCGTCTGTGAGGGAAATAAATGGGGCTCAGAGCCTCAGGATACTGAAATCTGTATTTTTTAAATCTTTTTTTCCTTCTAATTTGTTATTCTTTTCTAAATAACACACTTTATTTACTCACCAATAACACACAATTATCCTTGCTTTTATTTATTGGTTTAATTCCATAATCTCAGGCTTTTTTGGCGTCCGTCAGGAACTGAATTTCAAAATAAAAATAACCGGAAACAGACGTAGGCCTCTAGGAGTTTAGGATGGCCGAAGACACTACACTACCCATAATCCCCAGCTATCGTTTAGGACTACAGTCCTAATCTTAATCTTAATTAATTAATCTTCAAGCTCTGGGATTGGATGTTGGAGTGGCAGTGCGCCAAGGTTACGCCGAGCATCAAACAGCTGTTTGAAATGGGAAACCACGCCAGACTATCCAAAACTGGAATCGAACGCCCCAGAACTACACATGCTGGCTATTGTGTTTTGCAAAATGTTCTATGGGACGTTTCTACTGAACGTTTTCGTTTTTCCCACAATTAGAAGTTGCCAGTATTAAACACATTGGTGTTATCAAATGTAAAACATATAATTAATAAATGGATGAAAATCGCTTGTGTCCATAATGCGCAGCATTAATATATACCCACATGACAGCTCATTGTTACTTTGTAATTCTACTCCACTACAATTCAGAGGTTAACCTGGTATTTTTACTCCACTGCACTTATTTGCAGATTCTGATTAATGATGTGAAATATAAACAACCCTTAAATCAGACTTTAGTTACACCTGAGTAAAATTCAGGTAAGGTGATTGTCAAGTGCCAAAAATCAGGAGAGATATTTGATAGTTGGTGCTTGAGAAGACTAAACATGTATCTGCAATTGACATGAATGGAAACGAGTAATAAAGTATATTCCTTACTCGTTATAATAGTTAATTAAAGACTGTATATTATGGCTATTTTGCACATCCCTTTCAAGATTTCAAGATTTTCAAAGGTTTATTGACATATCATATACACAACTACGGTGTATAAAATGAATGAAAATCTTGGGTCACAGGTTCCTCAACAGTGCATTACAAGACATCTATCAATATGTGTGTACCTCCACCATTAAACTGTCATATTCTGCACATTTTTTATACTATCTACATAAGAGTATAATTCATATGTATAATATCAGTTAAAATAAGTGCTTCAACATAGTTAACATTGCAGGAAAGCAATATATTAGACGTTAAGTACTTTGTCAGGCTTAATATTTATCTGTAGATAGATACCCCCAATGTTTTTTTCTTATTTAAAAAAGACCTTAATCTAAAGTATTATTTAATGTTTAAATAATGGTTAATTCGTTTTTCTGTTTTGCACCTCCTCCTATTAATATCTTTGTACATCCTGCACTAAACTGTTTTATTGTAGAGATCACTTATTTGATATTCTATATTTCTATCATTGACGTTCTACTTTCCTCCTATGAAAGTATGTACTCTTAATATTTTTTTAATCAAATATAACACATTAAAACAATAATTCAGTAATGTGCTTTAACCACTAGGCGGTGCACACAAGGTACACACAGCCATAATAACTTTGTATTATTAGTGTAGGACACTTATGTATGTACAACATCTGAAGATGTGTAGTTTTATTCATGCTTTCACATAATTTTACAGCATATTGCTATACTATTTCAGACTCAGTATTTACATTCTTATATTCAAAGAAAATCAGTAATATCTTTAAAAACTACAGTCCTTTTATATCAGCTGTGCACCGTTATGGTGTAATATAACCTATCTATGAATTAGATTAAATGTAAAAGTCAGCCGATTTAGTGTTGATACTGCAAGGAGACGTATTGTGTGAAGAGAAATTGAAGATGTTGTTTAATTGTTGATATATTTATGATCCACGTCAAGTATTCAGTTTCGGCAGCATTTCTTCAGTTTTTCCAAAGGTCTTCTCATCAGGGCTCTATAAATAAAGAACTACGGCAGATCTGTAATATGTAATGCAGCCGAACCATGTATTACAATGCCGTTATGTGATGACTTTCAAAGAGAAAAGCAAGAACACTCGGAATTAAGTATTATTTTATTCTTTTAAAATGTTTTCCGGATTTCATATCATATAAACACCCAATCCCAGCATACATTGCGGCTAAAACATCCAATCAGCGAGCTTAAACCATAGCTGAGGATCCTACGTCTGTTTCCGGTTATTTTTATTTTGAAATTCAGTTCCTGACGGACGCCAAAAAAGCCTGAGATTATGGAATTAAACCAATAAATAAAAGCAAGGATCATTGTGTGTTATAGGTGAGTAAATAACAGTGTGTTATTTTAAAATTAATAACAAATTAGAAGGAAAAAAAGATTTTAAAAATACAGATTTCAGTATCCTGAGGCTCTGAGCCCCATTTATTTTCCTCACAGACGGAAACAAAAGTCCGAAATTATACGATTTAAAATAAAAGCAATAATTGTGGCTTGATATTGAGTAAGAACATGTTTTAATGAACCACACAGCTTCCGGTCTTCCACGACCTGAACGGAGAAAAAGACGTGCTGCAGGCACGAAACACATTACCAGTAGAAATACATTGCTTTTAAAATCGTGCTGTGCAACACGAAAAAAAAGGGGAAAATCGTGTTAGTGAACACGAATCAATAGATTACAAATCGTGTTGGTGAACACGAAATGCCATGAGACTGGGTTGCTAGTGCAAGTGAAATGTTTGTGGCTGCAGGAGTCAATACTCTACAAGCTGTTTTAAGAAATCTTATGTATAAATATATTTGCCGGCTTAATGACCGATTAAGAGGAAACAATTGTAGTGCCACTTCGATGCTATTTTTCACAAACACACTGACTGACACTGAGTAGAATATGGGCAAATATTCAGAGCCGCGTGGGTCAGCTGTGTTTGTTGTGGAAATGCAACTCTGCTGATTGACACCGCAGGTTTGACATACATGAAGACACAGCTTTAACACTGTGGGAAGTGCTATTTCCAGGACGGCAACAACTTAATTTGCTGATGTGTTTTACGAGCTTCTGACCTTAACAGGGAGTGAACTCATCAGTATGTTAAAGTCACAAGGCACAGTGAGCAGAAACATTTCAGGCGAAGACTGACAACACACCCGCCCGGTGTGTTTTCCTGCGGAGGGCCGAGCCCCGTTCAACTCACTAGCAACACAGAGTGGGCTTCGCTCGTGTGGAGGCTACTGCCAACTGTCATCGCCGGCGCCGAGCCCTGGGCCAGTAGTCCGGGCCCCGTCTATCCAGGACGGGTTTCCATCGGCGGATCGGGTAGGCCTATGCTTACCTGTTGAGTGGATCTTGCCCGCTCTTCCCCTCTGACTATTACGATGGCGTATTTTCCTGTGTTCCTCTGCCTTGTCGTGGCATAGAGTTTTAGCGGCTATGCTATCGGCAACCCAGACTCCTTACGCCCGCGGCTGGTTACCGCAGATGGTGTGACATCCACACGGGGCCATGAACATAATGTGTCGCATGTGATTCGTTTTGGAAATGTTTCTCATTGGAATTACTGCCCCTGGGTTTGCGAGATCTGTTGTTTTCCTGGGGCCTTCACCGTGGGAAACCCTACAGATGCCCTTTGCCAGTATTCTTCTTCTAACTCTTCTAGTCTCCCGACTATAACGAAATTTAAGCAGAAGTGCTTAATCA
Organism: Gymnodraco acuticeps; assembly: GCF_902827175.1. NCBI lineage: Eukaryota > Metazoa > Chordata > Actinopteri > Perciformes > Bathydraconidae > Gymnodraco > Gymnodraco acuticeps. Next base: position 721,961 of record NW_022990398.1, read on the forward strand.
TGTTGCTTCTACTTCTGTCTGGTATTCAGCCTAATCCTGGTCCTTTAATGGCATGTAATACCCCAACGGACTTTAAGAACTTGTCTGGGTTACACATCATCCATGTAAATGCTCGCAGCCTGCTTCCCAAAATGGATATGTTGCGAATTTGGTCAGAGTCAACTGGAGCTGATCTAATTATTGTTTCTGAGACTTGGCTTTCAAAGAAAATATTGGATAAAGATGTCGGAATTGACGGCTTCAATATTTATCGTTCGGACCGCCCCAGGAAAGGTGGTGGCGTGGCGATTTACGTAAAACATAATCTTGCTGCACAGGTCATCTTCTCCAAATCTGCTGTTAAGCAGTTTTAAATCTTAGCACTAAAGATTGATTTATCTGGTGGTCAGTTTTAACTGTTGTTGGTTGCTATAGGCCCCCTTCTGCTACAAACGACACATTATCCGCTAATGCAGCTTGTATCTCAACTACAGTTTCAGGAAATCATCTTGGTAGGTGATTTTAACTGGGACTGGCTTTCACCAGTGTCTGATGATTTTAAAATTCATTGTATGTCGCTAAATTGTACACAATTAATTGAAAGTCCTACTCGTCTTAACACCAGGTGTCTAAATAAATCATCTCTTATCGATCTTTTAATTACTAATCAACCCCATAAATATACTGCAACCGGGGTCTTTGCTAATGACCTAAGTGATCATTGTCTAGTTGGTGCTATTAGGGATACCAAAATCCCCCGTACCAAACCCTGTGTTGTTCTGAAAAGAAATGTTAAGCACTTTATAGAGCAAGCCTTTCTTCATGACTTAGTTCATTTAAAATGGGATCGTATTTTATTGATTGGTGATGTTGACCGATGCTTGGAAGTATTTTTATGACAGTTTTAGTTATTTTTTAGATAAACATGCTCCGTTTCGCCGGTTCAGGGTGCAGGGCCGTGATAACCCCTGGTTCACTTCTGATCTGGCAGCCCTCTTACGCAAGAGGAATCTCCTTTGGGCTGCTGCGAGGTTCTGAGGCTGACTGGCTTCTTTTTCGTCAACTGCGTAATCGCTTCCATTAAAAAAGCCAAAAGCGATTTTTACTTATCCCAGACCACAGACAGTTTAAACGATCCTAGGAGATTTTGGCATACCATAAAATCCCTCTCTGCCAGCTCTCGCTCCTTAGAGCTGCCTCCTAACATTGTTGTTGACTCCACCCCTGTGTCAAATAAGACAGAGATGCTTAATTGTTTTAATAAACATTTTATTGCCTCCAGTTCCTTGTTTGACACATTATCTTTTGGTAAATCCTCTCCCTCCATCACCACCAGTCATGCCACTAGTAGCCACACTTTCTCCTTCAACCCCTTCAATGTTGGGGAGGTTTGTAAGGCTCTAAAGGGCCTAGACCCCAAAAAATCAGCAGGTCCGGACGATCTCCCCCCTTATTTCTTACGGCTAGCTGCAGATATTATAGCCAAACCACTTTGTCATGTTTTTAATCTTTCTATAACAAGCAATGTCATTCCAGATGTTTGGAAAACTGCAAATGTTCTCCCCTTATTGAAAGGTGGTGATCCCATGGTGATGAATAATTACAGACCAATTTCCAAGCTCTCTATTTTAGCTAAAGTACTTGAAAGGCTGGTGAATGATCAAATCAAAGAATATTTAAGCTTGAACAACATTCTATCTCCTCACCAGTCAGGCTTTAGGAAGCAGCACAGTACAGTAACGGCTGCTTTGAAAGTAGTGAATGACATTGTTGAAGGCTTGGACGCAAAGAGCGACTGTGCTGCCCTTTTTATAGACTTATCCAAGGCATTTGATACTGTGGACCATGGCATTCTGTGCCAGAAGTTATCCCATATAGGCCTGTCTGACCAAGCTGTTGGTTGGTTTGCAAACTATCTTTCAAATCGCAAGCAATGTGTACAATTCAGCGGTCTCTCCTCAAGCTTTCTTAACGTGCCCAGAGGCATTCCTCAAGGTTCCGACCCTTGGGACCGACCCTTTTTACTATTTATATAAATGATGTGGGTCAAAGTATGGATGCCTCTGTACATCTATATGCAGATGATACTGTTGTGTACTGTTGTGCTAGCACTGTTGCCCTTGCATTTGAACGTCTGCAGTCTGCTTTTGACACTTTTCAGTCACATCTGTTCCACCTTAGGTTGGTGTTAAATTCAGATAAGACAAAAGTCATGTTGTTTTCCAATAAGAAAAAGTTACCAACTGTTCTTCCCTGCATCATGTCTGCACAGCATAACCCCATTGGAGCTGTTAACACCTACAGATACTTAGGCATCACCATAGATGAACATCTCTGCTTCAAACCACACATTGACAATCTTTTAAGGAAATTGAAATTAAAGCTAGGATTCTTTTTTAGAAATAAGGCCTGCTTCTCCACAAGTGCGAGGAAACGCCTTGTAGCTGCCACATTTTTGCCGCTCTTGGACTACGGGGATGTTGTGTACATGAACGCCTCAGCTCACTCCCTTCATCTGCTGGACGCTGTTTACCATGGGGCTCTGAGGTTCATAACCAACTGTAAACCCCTCACACACCATTGCACGCTGTACGCTTTAGTCAACTGGACATCATTATCAATGCGCAGATCACTGCACTGGTACAAACTCATCTATACCGCTATGCTTGGACTGATGCCCCTCTACATATCCACTTACATATCACACAAACAGTACAGCTATAGACTAAGATCTCAACATTACATCACTCTGTCCGTCCCCTCAGTACGCACGGTGCTTGGGGAAAAAGCCATATCATACTCTGCCCCCTCGACCTGGAACACACTTCAGCAGGAACTTAAGCTGACCACTTTGATACCCATCACGGATTTTAAACTCATTTTAAAAAAGCTGGAGAAATCATCTGTGGGTGTTTGCACCTGCTATATCTGACTGCTGTATATGGATTTTAATGACTACTTTTTTACGATGTTGTATTTTAGTGTTGCCTCTGTGTTTAGTGTCCTGTCTGTCTGTAACTTTGTGTGGTAGTGTTACCACTGACAGGTCTCTCTTGAAAATGAGACCTTGTGTCTCAATGAGATCTACACCTGTATAACTAAAGGCTAAATAAAAAAATGACTCTGATAATGAAATCCTCTTGGCCTTATCGAACATAAGGTTTAGTACTACACGCTACCAATCGCAGCTGTGGAGACATTGGTATAGTTGTCTCTTTGTAGGACACTGATTTAAATTATTCTTAAACTATGAATTATTTTTATGCTGTATGTAATTTATTATATGTAATGCCTTGTCTTTTATCTATGTAATGTCTTGTCTTTTATCTGGACCCTGAGTCTGTAATAAAGTTTTCATTCATTCATTCACACAAACACTTAATCAGGAAAATGATTCAGCTACCACCAAACTGTTGTAGATATCACGCTGATGCATTATGTTTCTGGAGCCTAATACACTATCAGTGGAGATTCACTGATTATCTACAGTCAAATCTGCAGGGCTTGAAAGAATAGCTTTCTTTCCATCGCTTTCTGAGCTTTATCTCCTCGTTGGGAGTGTTAATGCAGCTTTGAATGTGGCTCAAAATAGTGCAGAGTTTAAGAAATTAGCATGTCATAGAAGAAATGTTCACCTTTAGAAATACATTTACTTTGTTCTTCTGCACAAATGGACCTCGCAGAATTTAACAAAGAAAGTTCAAATTGAACTAGTCCAGTGGCATATTTTGAGCAAATAAAGGTTGAGTTTAATGAGGCTTCTTTTTCACTTTGTGTATTTTCCTTTGCTTGCTCTCTGGCTGTCTACCTGCATGAGAAAGCTTTTCATCAGTGACAGCATCTACAACTAATTAAACAAGTTTCCACGCCGAAAGTAAACAGTCTTGTGACCAATACAGCATCACACAAGAGCGATACAGTTACCACAATGCCAAATTGATAATAATGAATTGTACTTTCTTTATCGTTGTCAAATAAAGGGAGTTGCAGTTTCCAGTTCACGAGGATGGATGTTTGTAATTCAAGTCATGGATTTAGTTCTTATTGATTCATTTTTGAATACACATTAATTTAGGAATGATACAGGATACAAAATACACTTCACTGTCAATTAAATGTTTGATGGAAGATCTTCTCCCTGACATTTTGACTTTTAGTGCGGTTTTTTCACTCCGCCTGTCGACAATCTATTTTTATAAATCTCCCCAGACGTGGGTTTGAACAATAAATCAAGGCTTACCATTTGACAGTTGTTGGTTAAACTACCCTTTTGTTTTGTATTATGATCACATATGATATTGCACAGTATTCCCACCTTGCACATCTCAACCATGAGATGTCCCAGGAGATTCACACACCTGCAGACACTGAGTCCAATTCTCATGGGCTTCAATCGGAAAAAGCTTAGCATCCATACTAAATGTCATTATTCACCTTACTTTATGGCTATCCCACGTATGATTGCAGTAATGTTACATTAGCCAAGAAGATCTGACACAACAAGAAAACCAGGCAACCAGAGTTCCAGCTAAATGTGCGGACTACATGTTATGTTAATGTGCTTAAGAATGTGTTAATGTGAGAAAGCAGATATATTTTTCTTCATTCTGCAAGAGAGATTTTGGGTGCCAGAGAATAACAAAAGAAAGTCTTCAGCCCTGTCGACGCTCTAAAGCAAAAAGGTCAACGCAAATTATTGCTCAGCAGAGGTGAGGGAATACGGGATCACTTTAGAGAAATGTCCAAATATGAAATATGCACAGACCTAAATATCAAGGTTTTACTATTTATCCAGTATGTTAAATCATGTTTATTCTGTAAGAAAAGCGTTTTTCTTCATATACTAGAGAAGAATGTACTCTCCCTCAGTATCTTCCTGCCTCTACTGACTTCTTTCTCCAATGAATTTCTATTTACTCTGAAGTACTGTGCCACAGACTTTTATGTGAGATACAGCCAGGTTTCATTTTCTCCCTCCTTTTCTAGCCCTCCAACATCTTCCAATTATTTTATATGGGATTGCAAGGAGTCCTCTGGCAGTATTAAGTTTTAGGCCTTTTGGGCTTGAAGCATATCGCTCTCAGACGGCTTGCGTTGCTCTTCAGGTCTCACTGTCCAGTCTCACTATAGTTTTTGAGTTTTCTCCCTCAAATTCCAAATATTACATCTAAAATCAAACCGTGAATTGCTTCGGGCAGCATGTTTGCGTACATGTGTTTGTTTGATAATGGAGTGCTCGACACAATATTGCTCACCATGTCAATGTGAAAATAAAATGAGGATCTTGGCCCACGCAAAATCCAATCAATAATGCTCTGCTTGATCATGATCCAATTTGCCTACTTCTCTTACCTAACAGTAAATACAGCAGCTTCGAATTGACAGGCTTTTGCTTGTTGTTTGTGTGTGGGTTAACTAAGAGATGCAACATTGCCTCTATAACTCTCCTTTTCTTCCTTGCAGGCCTATATAACTGTTTGTCAATCAGGCTACAGAACAAAGTCATTTCTGAAAGGTCAGAGAGGTTACAAGGCAAAGGCAATTCACGACCTCATACTCCATGCAGCAACTCCAATGTTTTGCTTCAATGTTTTATGAAAAGATTCTCTAATTTTTTTCTCTGTGACCTCTGCAACCCGAGAAAATACACATCGGTGTAGTAGTGTGTAGGTTTGTTCCCATTTGTTACATTCCCTCCTAAACTAGGGGTACAAAGGGAAGTAACAAAACACAAAAATAACCGGCGAGAGAAAGAGGAGAGGAAACTGACTGCTGAAGCCACAAAGTGAGGTTTTAATTAATAAAGGAAAAGAGGCTCACCAGCCAATTTGCAAAAAAACTTAAAGTAACTAAGAACAACTTTCTTCTAAAAGAAAGTGACTAAATTAAACAATACACAAAAAGGTAAATTGTAGCACATTTCCTAACAATAAACAAAACACAGGTTAAACTAGGCCTACAGCTACACTAAACACAGGTTAAACTAGGCCTACAGCTACACTAAACACAGGTTAAACTAGGCCTACAGCTACACTAAACACAGGTTAAACTAGGCCTACAGCTACACTAAACACAGGTTAAACTAGGCCTACAGCTACACTAAACACAGGTTAAACTAGGCCTCACACAGAGACACTACACTCCGTGTCACACGGAGAGATACCGCAGGTCCTTCCTTCCTGCAGCGGTCAGACTATACAACCTAGTAGACCCCCCCCCCCTCCCCTACACTCACCACAACACAGACTATATCACCCCTTGCTGCTAAATACCAATCAACTATGTGCTATATGTGCAATATATATATATGCCGTTAATAACTGTGTAATTTATAACTGGCTGCTAATCCTTAGAACCGTTACAAGGTGTTTTTTTTGCATTTTGTATCTTGTAAATTGTGTAACTTGCTGCAGTTAAATACCATCATACTATGTGCAATATGTGCTATATGTGCATTACATTATATATTATATATTATACATTATATATATTTCTCCGGAAGTTTTTCCTTGTACGATGTGAGGGTCTAAGGACAGAGGGTGTCGTATTGTCATACTGATATTCTGTACACACTGTGAAGACCACTGAGACAAATGTAACATTTGTGATATTGGGCTATATAAATAAACATTGATTGATTGATCAACTCTATGCGAAGGAGATGTGTTGCACTGCGTGAGGCAAATGGTGGTCACACCAGATACTGACTGGTTTTCGGACCCCCCCAGACCCCCCCCAATAAAGCAAAACTGCACGTTTCAGAGTGGCCTTTTATTGTGGCCAGCCTAAGGCACACCTGTGCAATAATCATGCTGTCTAATCAGCATCTTGATATGCCACACCTGTGAGGTGGGATGGATTATCTCGGCAAAGGAGAAGTGCTCACTATCACAGATTCTTTCAGATTTGTGAACAATATTTGAGAGAAATGGTTATTTTGTGTAAATAGAAAATGTTTTAGATCTTTGAGTTCATCTCATGAAAAATGGGAGCAAAAACAAAAGTGTTGCGTTTATATTTTTGTTCAGTGTATTAAAAATAAATCCGAAGGATATATTCAAACACAGTGAACGTTGGTAATAGACGAGTTGGGATCGCGGAGAAATGCTCTCCGCAGACCAATTCTCACAGCGTTTATCAACCTTTTTCTTTCTCAATATCAAGCCACACTTATTGTTTTTACTTCGGCTGTGAGTGTTTGTGTGTGCTCAGGATGAGTTCAGGCTGATTTTCACGCTGTCTCGCTGTCTCACAGACCCCACGCAGTAACCAGGAAACGACACCAGTAATCCAGCTCACACTGTCTGCAGCAGCGAGCCCCGCAACATCCCGCCAACACGGCACCCAGACCCCACGCAGCATTCTCATCTGTTTGTCATTACTGGTGTCATTTTCTGGTTGCTAACAAACGCCATGGTAACACATAATCACTGATGTTCCGCTGTAACGGTGGTGGACTCATCAGAACAGAGTGGGCGAGCTGACCAATCAGAGCACAGTGGGCTCATAGGGAGGGGGGGGGGGGGGGCAGTAGCTCCAACAAGCCGTTTAGGACAGAGAGTGAATACAAATACTATACAGAGATGCTGTATGAGAAACCAATGTGAGTTTGGAAAATTGAACAATGTAAATCTATTAGTAGTAGACCTCAACAATGGAATTATGATCAGTAGAAATGGCCATGACATGGGACGTTTAATGAAACAGAGCACAAATAAATTGCTTGAAGGATTCAGCGATACAGTCCCCTAAACTAGACCTTTCTTATACCAGAGGAATAAGATTGATGAGAGGTATAAATAATACACTCACAGCATAAAAGGTTAATTAAATGATTGATAATTAAATAAGTGGCTACTTCGGGTGAAAATTGCACCTCGTGGATGGAGTAGTTAAGGCACCTGAAAGGTATTTGAATGACTTCCATCTTCCATCCTTAGACTTTTAATTATTATCACAGATGGAGGTATTCTCCAATCACCTAATTGTCTACCCTGATTAAGCTTGACATTTTACTCCTGAGTATCAAAGATTTTTTCATATGTGCAAATGAGATCCAAATGTATTCATTATGCAAATAAGGTTGTTCACAGTTCAGAGACATTAAGACAAAAAAAGAAGAAGACTCATACCATGTTAAAACACACTTATAAAGAATCTGTTGTAACATGATTGTATAACGCAAGGAACATGGCATACCAGTTTAAGTATTTATTATTGCGCATTTTGTAGAGAGACTATGCTCAAACCAACGTACAGATAATACACCACACACTGAGTCTGTTGACACAAAAATGTGGTCATAAGATACGAACACAGGGGGGCAGTGTGGAACCATAGTGCCTGAGTGACATGCTGACGGAAATGAGCAGAGTTCAGGCTTTTTTAAGTCTTTTTATATGCAATCATAAATGTTTGATCTCTACCATTTACTGCAATCATGCTATTATCACTTACCTTTGTTTGAGCTGTTTAGATTATATTTGCTGCAAATGCCATCTTCAAGACAGAACAGGAAAAAAAACAAAAGAAGGAAAACATGATAAAAAGAAATAAAGAAAATCTAATCAGTATGACCACTGTGGCGTCTTGACTTTTGGAATTATGGGTTCTTGACTTTGTGTGCCCAATTAGTAACTCTGAGCTCACATAATGTCATCAAAGAGGTTGTTTTGTAATGTGAATGGTTTACATTTGACTGACCAAGAGACACTTGGAGGGAATGTGCAGCTCATTAGCGAAATGACTCATTGTGTTCTGTCCTTTCTCTATTCCTTCCTTGACTACAGGCTTGGTCACAACCCTTGGGCCTAACCCCCTCCCTCCGTGCTTGTGTGAATAACTCAATAACTCCCATCCATGGCACAATTAAGGCATTATTACACCCTCCGCTGGACCTCATGCTCCAGGGTGAATCGCGAGGGCAGAAGGGGCCTGGCCCGACCCCCCTATTTTCACCCAGGCAACTGTGAAGCCTTGGCTACTTTAACTAACTCCCTGACCCATTTTACCCTCCCCATGTGCCCAGCTTCTTCGCAGACACACAAACAGTCTCTCTGACACACACACACACACACACACACACACACACACACACACACACACACACACACACACACACACACACACACACACACACACACACACACACACACACACACACACACACACACACACACACACACACACACACACACACACACACACACACACACTTGCTCCCCCCACCGTTGTCTCCATCCAGCAGGCAGAAACATGGCATTGTGAGTCACGTCAGCGCCAGCAGCTGTGCAACGGGCGCCATGTGGGGCACTAGTTTGGCCAAGCAGTGGGTGGGGGTGGGGAGGGAATCGTTAGGGGTCGTAGTGTGCGTGGTTGTGTGTTTAGGCACCTTTCCTCTGACTCTTTCTTTTACCCTACTCCTCTTGTGGCTCCACATGAAGGAAGCCATCTGCCTCCTGCCAGTCATCTTGGACTGAGATGGCTTCTGTGACACTTGTGTACTCTTTCTTTGTGGTTTGATGCCTGAGATTTACACATTTTGCTCTATGATATTAAGAACGTCAGAAATGAACACACTTGTTTGAAATGGCCTTTTTGAGGACATAGAAGCTTCACAAGTGACTAAATGAGACTTCTAAACGTCATCACGCAAGGCATTAGTCTCACCTAAGCTTAGTGGGGGTGACGCTAAGTCATGCAACTGTGATGTACTTCGCTTATAGCTTAACATTAGATTTTTACTTGTTGAAATTGCATTTTTGCTACAAAAAAATCATAAAGTGTTGTTGAAATGTGGAGATTATTCTGCTAAACAAAATATCTAAGTACCACAAACTTGTGTTGGCCACGGGGCTAATTTTCTTCAATCTTCCAAAATCCAATGTAAAATCCATTAACTTTTTTTAGATGGAGCTTTTGCGATGCTAACTTCTCTATCGACCTACGCAAACACGTCATCACTGCACCACTCTATTGTCCTTATTCACCACCTTATACACACTGTTAAATCGTGATGTTGTTTTACTCTTCGTGCTCTGGCATTGTCACGTCAAATGTTTTTCTTTTCACACACAAAAGACAATCTTGGCAGTGTTTGTGCCTGCCTCTAAAGAAATGGAGGCTTTGAATACACTTTAACTGAAAGTCTCATTAGACTTCATCCGTCAGAGCATCTTCCATTGAATCTGCTGTGTTCGTTATGAAGTGTGCATCAACTCAGGATCTTGTGAGAACATGAGAATTTGGGAAAAAGTAGCCTATTCCAAAATAGTTTATCCATGTAATAAACCATGGGCGTTGAGTCAATATTTGTTCAAACAGTTCCCTCCCAAGCTGATCAATGGCAAAACAAAAACTCACGCTTTTTTTTCTTTATCATTGAAGCTATTCCATCCGCTCTATTGATAATATCAAGGTCTTGTATTCTGTTTTGTAGCTTTGGGAAAGATTTTTTATTTCAGTGGATTAGCTGAAATAAAGGTCATCAGTGTGTTTCATCAAACTACAATAAACAGTGTTTCATGCTGATTTAAAGGAATTAACTAGATAAGCTCGGGTTTAAAACAACCAAGTCTCAAGCTGCCGAAACAACTGCTCATGTTATTCTCTGAGAAAATATCTCTGTGTCCACTGCCCATGTGGTATTCATATTCATAGCCGCTAACATTTTCTTGAATGCGTCCAACTGCAAAAGATGAGTCCAACAAAATGGACTTGCAGTAGAAGAGGCTTGCTCTCCAAATGTCAAGTCTGCGTGCTGTTCCATTTGTTTTGAATGCACTCCAAATGAAAAGTAATTTAAGAGCTCCAGCCATTAGAAAGAGCCCTCACCACTGAAGTGCAAAACCAAACCATAATTAGGAAAATTATGATTGTTTGGTGCACGTTTCCAAATTGCTTCACAATTGGCTTTTATTTCTCATGCCACCATCTGACGATTTATATACTTCAGCCTGTCTACATTTAGAAAATGTCAACAAGCCATGGAGTAATTTAAAGCAGGCCTTTGTAAAAGAAGACACATCTATCACATTGTTACTGGCAGAAGATTAACTGGTTGACATTTCTCTCCACTACACCAGCACAATAGAACTTGATTCAGACGATTGTCCTGTCAAACACACAGTGCATGATGGAGAATATAATTAAGTCAAATATCTGTCATGCATCTGATTTTGTTCCCCAAAGGACTCTAAAGGATTGTTAGTTGACTTTGTTGACGTGTTATTAAATGTCAAGGACGCTGTGCAATTATGTTCCTGAAAATGTCCTTTCAGTCAATTCGTCTATAAATCATAAAGTAAGAGCTGTATGACACACACACTTCTCCATGTAGTGAGGCATGTTAGATGATACATGCCCACACAGCCCCACGTTTCACCTGTTATAATACCATGCAAAGACAGGCCGAATAATTAGCAGTCTAATAAGGAAAGCTAATATTTGTTCAACCCAAATTGCCCGTTGTGTGAGTCCAGTCAACAGCGCTGGAACAAACAAGAGCAAACCTCAACACGGGGAAAGGTCATGGGATCAATAATTCATTTAAGATGCTCCCTGGGATTGACTCTGCAGTCGCCTTGTAATCAGGGGAGAGATTTATTTATCTTAACCAACTTTAAATCCACATTCCTACGCTAGAGAAAACATTGCCACCTCGGTCGATTTTCAGTGCCCTCACAAGGCCACAAGCTTTTCTGTTTTATTTACCCCCCAGGAGCTGGTTAAAGGAGCGGCTCTTTAATAATACTGCAACGGTGCACTAAGCATCTATTAAGGGAACTTTGTGGAAGGAAAGAAAAGAAAGAAAGGACACATTCAAGGGCAGAAGTGTATTTACAGGGTAAACAAATGCAAACATAAACTGCAAGGTATGGTACTTTATGCTCACAGTGAACACCTGCGAGTGAAAACATTAAAAAGCCTGGTACAATTTATTAACAGACCGCCCTTGTCCTTCTTGATTTATTTAGAATTATTATGACATCTCTCTGGAAAAGAACATGGTTTGCAATGTTTTCAAATATCTATCATTTACTTAGCAGGGCATCTCATATGTGCAACTCTGACTGGATATCGGACTCCTCGGATTTAAATAATGCAGCCCTGCAGGCATCTGGAGGCTATGTTGGCTCAAACGCTACAAACCTGCCCAGTCTGAAAGATTTACCAAGACGCTAATCAAAGAAATGTCCAGGTGTGAAAACCCCAAAATGCAATCCCTTGAAGAAACGATTCCTACGACACATTTTTACAGTTTTCTTTACACATTCTTATCCTCCAGCTGATGTGCGTTTATGTATGAACTGTTAAATTCCTACTGTCGAGATCCTCTGAATATTGCAAATGTTTCTAAAGGACAGATGTTGGTTGAGTGAGTGTTCGGCTGAAACAGCTGTCCGTAATAAACAAATGACTGTAAAAGAGGCATTTCATAGGCAATTGCATCAAGGACGCAGCAGTGTGGAGTTTTATTTCAACATGTCACTCACTTTACTTTCAGCCGGCTATTAGCCATATGGTTTACAGTTTGGGGAACATAAACTAGTTTGACTGACAATCCACTCAGACTGTCAACGCCGTGTCAGTTGTGATGTTAATCTGATGTTCAGACAAAACATATCTTAGTTTTGTTTGAGGGATTTTAAGGACCTCACATGTTGTTCACCCTGCTCCCTCTGTTCCTGTTACCACGTTGTGTCTCTCACCATGTAAATACCTGCCTGTAGATAATTTTGTAATACAGTGCGTCGGCGCGCGGAACGCTTAGTCTGCCATTCTCTCTAAATTGTTAAATTGGATTCCAAATGCAATTATCTGCCAGGGTAATTCATGACAGAGTAGCTTGCCGTAACTATATGAAAGGATGCAGAGTCATTTATATGTCATTTTGGAACAATACTGTATCTCTTGGAAGCTCTAAGCTTTGTCGGGAGAGGCAGAAATGAATGATTAGTGCCTTCCAATAACTAGTTCCAAGGAGAGTGTTTAAAGCAGTACTGTAAGCAAATGTCTGGCCTAGATCTGTTTAGTAATGAGCTGGATCTCCATGATTAGACAAATCCATCACAAATGCTGCTATTTGAATAATGTTTGCACAACACGGGCATTTTCATTCAGCATGGGAAGCTTTTCCTGGGAACTCATGTAGCTGGCAGATGGAGTCTCAATATCAAGATCAGTGTGGTTATTGCACTTGCTTTGAAGTAACCTAAGTAGGCGCAGGGAGTTCTTTATCTGTCTCAGTTTGATGTGTAGCAGGGAAACGCTTACTTTTTCCCCTTCTTAAGCCACATAGCGCTAACAAGAGAGAATTGTTTCTGATGCGAAACTTCAAGAATGTGACGTTTCCATGCAGGCTGCAAGTCGATTAATCCAACTAAAGAGTAATTGCCGTGGCATTGTATTGACTCTATGCATGAGGGAATTCAAATCACTTCAGTTCTGTAGGATTGGAGCCAGTACTTGAGTCAAGCTAAGGTGTTTATGTGAGTTCATTTAATTTGGAGTAAGACTGCAATGGTCCAATTAATGGATTAAAGGGATGTGTGTAAATGTAATTGTGTGAATCTGCTGACTGCTTATGAAAAGATCCGAGGGGGAAGAGAATAAACAGCCTACTTTCAACAAATTCTGTAAACGAACGCTTGAGCCAGGAACACCATATTCGAAGTAGCTAATCAGCGGCCGACAGGGTGTGTGTGTATGTGTGACTGTTTCTATTATTGCAGCGCTACGCCTGTAGGCTGTCAAATTGGGTTGTTGTTAACGCCACACACCTCTTCTTTTATTTTTCATTTCTTCTATCTAATGTAATTTAATTAGTGGAATTCATAGAAAAGCAAGCTACATTTAGCTCCATTTGACATTGCTACGATCACATGCTATCAAAGCAAACAACACAGAAGTTGGAAAATTGGAAACCCAGTAAGTGTTACAGAAAGTCGTTCATTTTAATTAACCAGGCATTGAGGACAAGTCACAACATGAGCGAAAATAAGTATTAAAAGGTATATGCAAAGTACTGAGTTAAAGCAAAAAGACCATAATATGGTCATTATGGCTTCATTTGTAAATCTGGTTCTCGGTTGGTTTGTTTTTGCTTTATTGTAGTTGTACATAACGCAGCGTTTGAAATCACATATGTTCTCCCCCTTTAGGTCTCACATTGGTTATTAATGATTTATATTTTTCCACTGAATTGTATTTTTAGTTTTAATGATTAGTAAGGTTTTCTTTTACCAAAGGTTGGTCATTACAAATAATATACAGTATATACAGTACTAGAGTAAAACCGAAATATTTCCAATCTAAAAATATAACTCCCTTTCAGTGAGACCTTTGCAAAGTGTTTGAGTTTGTGAATGCAGTCTTATTTTCGACAAATATCCTACTAAATGTCTTCTAATTACATCCAATGTTTATCCCGCTCTCTAATCTGTTCATTCATTCTCAGTTAAAGACAATAGTACAAAATAAACACAATCTCAAACATCATTTTTATTCTCCAAATATACAGAGCAAAAGCATCATAGATTCACAGACCAGTACAGTTATAATACAACCATTTTCTTTTTTTCTTAGATACAGAGGGCCACTGCCTGAAAATAGTGGTTTACCCAGTAGAATGTACACGTTGTCTTTTTTTATTACAATTAAGCTTATGGATCACTATTTATACAAACTCTCAAAATGACCATCTAAGTTAAGTACTTTTTCAGACCTGGGTCACGTAGCATTTGCAAAGTAGTTTGCGTTATCTGGTATAAAGAACAATTCAACCACAAATTCACACAGAAGCATATTCATTTGACCTTCGAATGATTTTACGTGATTTTTGTCAGTCTTCTGCGACTTAGCGTAGGACGTCTGCTACAAACCAACACGCATTTCTGCTGTGCCCTGCAAACTCAGATCATTATTTGCAAATACCATTTAATCCAGGCCCCTTTTTCAGTGGTATGGTATTAAAGTACTAACAAGGTATTGATTGGTAGAACCGAAAATAAGTGAAAGAGAGAAACAGAGAGATAGAAAGCATTTACACAGTAAAGAAAGGGTTATCATGATCAATTCAATGTTCAAAATGGCATCTTCCCTAATGGGTTCCAGTGACACTTATCATACAATGAGGGAGACTTCAAAAGCCTCATGTAAACCACCCTTTGCAGGCATAGGCGAGATATTGGCAGTACTAATGTTCAGCATTTTCTAATCGATTTTTTTTCTTCAGTTTATTCAGACCAAGCAAAAAGTTTTGTGCAGTAAGTAAACAAATATAATACAGCCAGTGGGCAGAGAAGCCAATAAAAAACATCTACAGTACCAACACGTCTTCACTTCACACTGCTCACACCTGTCTCAGATATCCAGTGCACTGCATGCTAGTCGTTTAGCATCTCTGAGAAATCGACTGCTCTGAATGGGTTGCTTTGTTTTATCAGTAAGGGGCAGCACCCCCTTGTAATTGTTCCGGGTCTTTGTGTTTATTCATCTGTTATGCCCTGGCATCTGTGCGGTGCTTGTAGCCAGGCAAACATGCCGAGCGTCCACAGGTGAGCGCGGCACACACATGGGCTTTAATTCCCAAAGACGGACATGGCACACACATCCTGTGGTACACTCCTGCCCACTGTAGCTGCTGCCATGGGGGGGGGGGGGGGACAGAAGGTTGGCTTATCAAATATTTATCTGTTTGCTGTGCAGTGTGCAGATTCCCTGGACTGGGAAAATGCATTACGTTTCGATCAGTGCGGAGCGGCATCAGATAAGTCAGACTGGAGCCTTTGGAGAGGAACATTGTTTTGTTTTGAGAGAGAGAATGGCTAAGTGTTTGGAAACTGAATGGTCAATATGATTGAATTCTGAAGCTGCGGATGTAAAAGGATGCATAACATATGCAAATAATAAAACAAAATAACTGTAATTGACTCCTTCTGAAATCAAGGTATGCATTTGATCCTGCACTCAAAAATGCTGGGAAAATATATTTAAAAAATGGTACAGGCATACTTGACAGTCATCGGTGCCTAATGCAATATATTGCTGGGCAACTCATCTCTCAGAAGGGCTGAGGGTGTAATAACCTCTTACTGCAACTCACTTCAAAGTTGTCCCAGCTAAGCTCAGCTTCTCATCCTATCGCCTCCCGTGTGCTGCGTGTACAGAGTAAGAGTTTCCCCCCCGTGAGATCTGGGAAGAGAAACTGCTCACACAGGCCTTTCTTGGAATTAGCGAGAAACAAGTAAAGTTGATGACATTTCTGAAAAGGGAACAAAGACAAAATGATTGTCTGCGGTACAGTTTCGATGCCACGTGGCTTTGCGAGATTTAATATAGTGAATCTGAGTGAGAAAGAAAAGAAAAGCTAGGAGAAATGATATGAAGAGAAAGACAGCGTTAGAGATTTATACACAGTCTGCTAAGTGCCAAGCTGGATTATCAGCGTTGAAACAGAGCTTTTTGTCTTAAGCTGTACAATGGGCGCCAATCCATTTGTAAAATTAGAGTCCAAACCACCGCCACTCAAGTGGAAAACCCCATTCAAATGCCCTGAATATAATCAAACGTAAAGTGCTTACAACAACGACTTGCTTTTGTTTGAAATGCCGTGCTTGATTATTCGTTTTTTTATTTTACACTTACTAAATCCCCATTGAATGCTCCGCTACGGAAGATACTTAACCATCTTATTACATAAGATACATTGAAACCTAATATTCTCTTTGTCATATTTAGTTTGAAGTATTGTGCTGCTATTTTCTAAGAACTCCTCTATCTTTCAAATACTAGATCAAATAACAAGCAAGCTGTTTTCATGAAATCTCTCTTAAACGGACCTTGAAATATGAGGCTTTAAATGGTTAAAAACTAAAGTGAAAATCAATAAATGACATTTGTTTGCTGTAAAGACTTGCCTTAACCAAAGGGTCTTCTTTAACACGAAGAAAACAATGATTTGAATGTCATCTAGAGGTCTACATTTAGGTTGACGTTGTATGGTGCATGGTTTGACCCGTCTCTCCACAGAATCTGCACTTTGCACACAGAAAGGATTCCCAGTGTTCAGTACTGCAAAAATACATCACTCCCCATCAATACTGTTTTCCCATTCGAAAATGCACGCTGCATGACGACGACACTTCTGACAACTGGCTCACTTTGAAATGTTACATAAAGTATGAGCGTTTGTAGCTGCAAGTTAAATCACTGCTGTCTCTACTCTCAACCAAAACAAATACAGTGTCAGTGATTAAATAATAAATCAGATTTCATATATGTCACGTACTGTACAGTGCAGAACAGAAACATAAAAGGATGCACTGAAGAGAATCAGTGTGACACCATCAGCTCCACAGTAGCCAAAGATAAACAGCAGAGAGCAAAATAAAACACGTTTTCTAAATGTGCCCGATATGTCCCCTGATGACCGGCACGATCACAGGTAGGCTCACAGTCAGGGTGCACTAAGCTCCAGAGTCAACAGTGATATTGACTCTATAGCAATGGGATGACCACACGATAAGAAGCTCAGATAAAATATAATGTTTACATTTCATTCGACAGGTACCCTCAAGAGTATGGCTGATGGTCTGCTGCGCTCACAGGAGAAACTCACAAAAACAACTCATGTTGCAGTTTGTGGGATTTCCTGCCGGCTTCGGAGCTGGATTAGGCGGTAACACCTCGGACGATGCAGCTCCCCGTCAACAGAACAGCCGATGCCTATCTCTCTTAGTCAAAGTTTGTATTGACACAGATCAAACAGACCCTCAAGGCAAAGTCGTTCTGGACAACAAGAGGCCGTCTCATTTCAAGTCCTCCATGAGGGAAATCAGAGTCGCTAGAAAATAAATTACAGTCATGTATATACACTGGTTTTCTTTTTTGTGTCACAGTAAAGTAATGACTCAGGGATTTAAAATGAGATCTCAGCCCCTCCCAGCACTGTGGCCCAGATACTGCCGCGGAGAGAAAGAGCAGTCCTTTTTTAAACGTTCAAGACCACATGGAGAACGTTTCATTTTCCCACCTACACAAGAGACGAGTTTTAACAAGCCAAGCTTAAAATAGTGTTTGAACAGAAGGTGGGGAGAGGAACGAGTTATTGCATTACCAACTAAAAACCACATGCACATTCATTTTTGTGCTTCAAACTACAAGAGAGCAGCAGGACATTGGCTCACTCATTATCGTGACGTTCGTGCTGAGTGTTTCAACACTCATAACAACAACTCGAGTTTTTCTGAATGACAATCTTCAAAAGGCAAGAATGGTCTTTGCCAGGGGGGCTGATTGTCACACAAAGCCTGTGTAGTAATTCTGCCCTCTGCTAACAATTCCACAGCAGAAACTGAGTAAGGAATGTCCAAATGATTTACAAAAAAATAACTTGTGTTGGCAAATAACCTCTCTGTGGCACAATTCTGATTGGGTTCTAAAAAGAGGTGGCTGATGGTTTTAGTTTGAGGGAAATATAAGGCTTCTTGATCCACTTTTTGGGACACTGAGAAGTCTGAACAAGTCAGACGGTGTATTAAAGCCAGCCAGCCCCATGCGTCTTCAAGCGTCCAGAGGTAACAGTAACATTGTTGCTGTAGGGTCTCCTGGGAGCTGATTCTGTCACAGTCTCACAATCCCGGCTGCTTTTTACACCACCGTTCAAACGCTCTCCCTCCCAGGTGGTCAGACGTGGGTCTGCATGCGCTTCTGCAGCGGCCGGGTGAGGTCTGAGTTCTGCGAGGAGGACTGGGAATAGTGGGAGGAGGAGGAGGCGGACGCTTTGCTGTCTTTGTCGAACTGCACATAGGCGTCCGGCTTACTGTAGCTGCTGACGCTGCTGTCACACTGCGTGTCGATAAAAGAGCTGGAGTCGCTGAGCGAGGCGCGCTGGAACTCCCGCTCACACAGCTCGATGGAGCTGCTGCCCATGCCCAGCACGAAGCGCTGGCTGTAGTCGTAGAGGCGGTTGGGTCCGGCTCCCAGGGTGGAGTAGATGTTGGTGAAGGACATGCCCGTTGGTACCCGCTGCTTTCCCAGGGTCCCTGTGTTGGTAGGGTTCCTCACCTCAGCGGCCTGATTCCCAGCCATGGTGGGTGTGTGGTGCTCTTTAAAGGTATTGACGCTGTAGTAGCCGTTTGTGGGGTCCTATTGGAAACACAGGAGAGAAAAAAGTATTTTTTAATTCCACATACTTTTACATTCTGTTTTTATTTCATCCTGGTTTACATTACATTGTTACTTATTATACGCTTTACCCAAAGCAAAGTGGACACTAGGGATTGAACCGGTGCTCCCCTGATCTACAGATCTGAGCTTAGCGCACTACTCCACTGAGCCACATCAGCCCTACTCTATTGTTTCCCTTGCACCATAAATGTTTATTTCTTCTTGCACTATTCTAATGTATTTTGATGTCTTAATTAAGTATATTTTGTGTTGCAGTGTAAAAGGAGCCTGTGGTTTTATATTGCCAAAACTAGGCTATAGCTTTGGTGCATATAAAGCCTTCAAATCTTAAATCTGCGGGAGCCAGTGTATCCTTTATTAGCGAGAGGGGGAGAAAGGAGGACTGAAACGCATAAAGGGACCGCTGGTTGGATTCAAAACTGCATCTGTCTCAGCAGGGAGGAGCCAATGGGCCGCCAGCTCTACCATTTCAGACTTGCGGCGTCCCTATTAATGGGATTTTTAAATCCATATTAGCAATTTAATATAGGAAAAAGAGGGGAAAAGGAAAAACCATGCCTTTGTTTATATGCATTTATGTGTAATTGTCTCAGTGCTCAACAGGAGCCAAGGTCAAACTGGCAGTCATTACCTTTCAAATCTGAGAATAAATAAGCAGGCTGCCATGCACATCAGGAGAAAAAACAGATTTAGTCAGCCCCCACGCTAACCTTAAAATCATGTTTCCCGCTAATTAAGCGGGCCTTGGTGATTCATAGTTTGGCATCCAACGTGTAACTGCAAAGTTCACTCACATACCAGCTTTAATTGGACCAAAACGGATTCTAGTGTCTGCCATTTCATGTTTGCACTGAAATGGCTTCTGAGGCTACAGCTGTGCGACGTGTTTGTCTGCTCGGCTGCAGACACTGTGCTGTTGCTAAGGGTCCAGTTAGGGTACGAGAGTGTGTGTGTTTTTTTCCTGTGAATGTATATGAATGTCATGCATAGCGAGCATGGTGGCAAATCCCAAAGGCAGACTGCTGGAAAGGGGAAATGAGAGAGACGGCCCGAGAGGATTGTCGTTATGCTTGTCATTATCAGACAGCAGACAGGGAGATTGTTTGCGTCTGGCCTTCGTACTCGTTCGGTCCCCCGTCTGCTCTCCCCTACTGCACGCTGTCAATGACTCAAATCAAACAAATCCGGCCCCGGAGGGAGAAGGTAAGCAGGCAAACAGAACAAAAGCACACTCCAGAGAGCCAACTCTATGGCAGCTGTAGGCAGTCCAAAAAAGGGGCTTGACATGGGTCCAATACAAAAAATATTACACCCAGCCTCACTCCCTCTGTGTCAACGGCAAGAAACAGGTGAAAGCAGACAGGTATAACCAACCTCAAGCGAACACACCCACCACTTAAAATGACATAATAATAAACATAGAATAAATAGAGACCTTACATTACACCCTCATTTAAAGTCAGAATGGTGAAATCCTGTTTGTTGGATTTAAGTCAGTGTGGGAGTTAATCTACAGTCTTGCCAACAAGCATACAGGTTTAAGGTGGAATAAACACCTGCTGAGATAATGTGCTGTGCTTGATTTACCGATACATGAAAAGCACAGAGTGGGGTTTTATTCAGGGTTAGTAAACAATTTCGCCTTATATTATATTGTAATGTTTAATTGACTGCACTGTAACTTTTATCCATGTATTTGTTCTTTTAATGTTTATTTTATTAGCTTTTCTTTTTAATGACTGATTTTAAATGTCATTTTCTTAATCTCTTTCATTTTTTGTAAAGCACTTTGAATTGCCTTGTGTTGAAAAGTGCTATATAAATAAACTTGCCTTGCCTTGCCTTATATTGGAATAACATTAACAGCATTTTTATGTACAGTATATATTGAAACAGAGGAAAAGTACAGGGAGACTGTTACCAAGTTTTCTTTGGAGGATTTAGTGACAACAGTTTGTTTAAATTAAACTTTTGCACAATATAATATGCGATTGTAACTATTTATTACATGCAGTGACTTTACAGAAGTGGGTTTATTTCTCCAGTGATGTGTTTAGAAAAAAAACTGTTACTTTTGACAAAGGGAGTACAATAAAGAAAATTCACAAAACAATCCACAACACAGTGCTGAGAGCAACGAATGGAGCCTTGTAGTACACAAGGTGACTTTCATTTGCAGACGGCATATCAGCCATTGAAAAAGGAGATGAATGTACAATCTGCCAAGTAGCATGTTGATGCTTTATTGCAGGAGTTACAAGAGCGAAAGTGCTTTCAAGTGCATGGGAGAACTGAAAGAAAAGCGCCCTGTCTGTACAGACTGATCCGTTCATGGCCGTGTAAATGGGCGGGCAAATATGTACAGCACTAACGTCAGTTTAATTACAATAATTGAATCCTGGTTTCGCTCAAAAACATTGGGTCAGACTCATGTATCAAGATTCTATATAAATGCTGCTCTATTGGTGATGTGATTACAATTTGTGATTAAGCTTTGGTTGTCAAGATACCATAATTAGGCTTATCACGTTGACTCAAAGAGATGATATAGAGATGCGGGATTTTGATAAGAAGATGATACGTTTTGTTAGATTTCTACAGCTTAGTAAATGATATGTTGCAAATTAAAGAGTTTACCATAAACTACTATAGTGTATTTTTAATCTATGTAAGGTATTTTGTAAGTGTGCATCAATAAATGTAAAGCATCTAAGAAAATGTATGTTATAAGACTTCACGAACACACCTGGAATACCTACAGTCATCCTGAACTGATATTACAACACTGGGATTGTGAAGAGTCGTGTGCATAATTATTACAGTTGAAACAAACTTTAATAATGTTTCATTTCTGAGATGGAATGACTGTGCTTAGTCATAAAGTCTGTCTGCAGGTCCCGATGGTTTTAAGCTGACAGATAGCACAATAATAAGAACCAGGGCCGCCTTAATGCACGGGCTGACATGGGCTGAAGCCCAGGGGCCTACGGAGATGGGGGGCCTATCATGAGCCAATACATTTTTATTTTTATTATTTCGGGTGTTTTCTTTTTATTTTAAATAAACAAAGTCTTGGCTTTCAGAATATGAAACTTTTATTTCCAAAATCACACGGTAAATACATTTTTGAAGCTTGTAAAGGGAAGATGACAGCTCTCCCTCGCACTCTGTTCTTCCGCAGCTAAAATTATGAATGTAAGGCGTATAGTAATCATAGATATCACGGCAGGGTCCGTTACAGTTTGTTTTCATCTGGTTTCAATTAAACTAAGTCTTGGCTTTCCGAATATTAAACTTGTTTCGGCAAATTCAGATGATAAATACAACTTTGAAGCTTTTAACGGCATAATTACAAGCGGAGAACGGAGTAACTTGACATCACAGCAAGCATAACAACAGCCGGTGTTTCTCGTGAGTGTTTTCCCCGGGAAACAAAGACAATAAACACAAACGCAAAAATACACAAACACACACACGTATACACACACACTCGCGAGCTTCCCCCAGACCAGTAATCCAAACGAAAATATCTTCCCTCCGTACTATTTTGATCATTTGCTCCGCTAATCAATCAGATCGATGGATTCCAGAGATGACTCCGAAACAGTCAGTGGGCACCACTTAACAGCCAATCAGAATGAGAATATGTTTCACATGTGACTTATTCAAATTGCGAGTGATTGAGTGACAGATGAATGTTGTTTAGGAGAACATTTTGGAGAAGAAAAAGTTTGAGAGTGGCGCTCGGAAAAGGAAACCTAACACTGATGTCAATTGAGCATGACATTCTTCGTGAGATGGATTTTAAGAACATCATAAAGGCTTTTTCTTCAAAGAAAACCAGACGGAAGCTAAAGAGGTAAGGCAATGCTGCACTATTCATTGATTCCCAGTAGCCTGCAGGTTTAAATGTGTTGTGCATCGTTTTACATAACTAGGTTTGTGTTAATCCACCGGAGATAATGCTCATTCTCATCTACTGATACCTGGCATTGAGGCCATATGTTGCTGTTCATGGTGCTCAATTAGTGGTGTGGTGTGTGTGTGTGTGTGTGTGTGTGTGCGTGTGTGTGTGTGTGTGTGTGTGCGTGTGTGTGTGTGTGTGTGTGTGTGTGTGTGTGTGTGTGTGTGTGATCACAGAGCCTGCCGAGGCTATACATGACTTTGATTTGATGGCAGGTTAAGGCGGGCTTGATAGGAACATGATGTTGCTTTAAAGAACACCTTGAACACATTTTGAAGTATTGAATAATAATTCACCTTGGTTTAGACATTTTATAAAAGGGCAAAATCAGTGAAACTAATAAATACCCAGAAGCTCTACCAGTCCTCGATGTTTTTCAAAAACATTCTCTATGGTTTAAGCAACACTTGAAGATACTTAAAAAACTGCTTAAGGGTCACCAGCCTTCTATTTCTTCAAACCACCTTTGATGAGAGACTAATTAATACAAATCAGGCATCTATCGAAGTCGTTTCGCCTCTGGAATCCTCTTGGAAAATGTCTGTGTAGCAGGAGAGATATTAACGCTTTTCTGCTATTTTGGTCCCAGAGTTAAAGACCCAGCATACCCTAAAGGCTTCTCCCCCTCAACACCTTTTAGCCGCCCTCATACTGTCGTTATTCACCAGTCGTACCTTAATGTGCTGATACTCCTTCTCTTCCTCTTGTAATACCTCCAGCTGCTTCAGAACAGACTCCTGCTGGAACTCTCCGCGTTCAACCTGCAAGGAAATCAAGAAAAGTATTTACAAAGAGTCTGTGTAGTTTCCGAAACTCTTCCACTCAGAGGGAAAAGACATTCTGAGGCGGAAGCATTTTACTTTAATCTCTTGTTATTCTTTTAATATCAGTCAGACATGTTTCCCCTTCACTCAGAGCTCGCAGGGAGCATTAATAATGTATCCGTGAATATATTTTATTTATCTTAACAGAATGCAGATTTGTGAGTGAGCTAAGCTAATTTCCCTGAACTAAAACCAAGTACTAAACGTATTAGGTGTTGTTGAAAGAAAATGTAAAACCTCACGCCACAAATAGCCGAGCCCTGGAGCAAGTTTCATAATAACCAAAACACTGGTGCGGATCCAATGAGGAAACAGTTCTTTGTGTGTCTAGAAGGCATTTAGATACAGAAGAACACCCACTATAGGATTACCCAGTATGCATCTGCATAGTTACAATGTATTGGGGTCGGTTCTGTTCATAATACTTGTGGCATCATAGTGATAAATATAGACGCTATGCCTTGACTAAATGAACATATTTACATCCTGGTCATTCATTTCTCATAAAACATATGTATTCCACAGGAAATATCAATACAAATACATTGATCGCCAATTAAAATATACCCGACAGCTTGGGAATGGTAAGAATATACAAACATGTAAAGATTGTATTTGTTAAACAGACACAAGAAGTGAAAAGTAGAAATTTGTGACACTCACACTCACCATCAGTTGTTTCATGGAGGTGTGTTCTTCGTTTTCCCGTGCCGCGTTGTGGTCTTTGTGAACAATCTCCACCCGGATGTCGTTTTTCGCAGACACGACTCCTTTCAGATCTGGCAGAAACAGAACGCATATATATCTCAATAAGCCGGATAAACACCATTCTGTACTTGTTGACATTATAATTTCCCCTAAGTGCAGTTTGCAGTATTACAGAATTTAGCACAGATCCCTGGGTTTGCTTTGTGAGCGCTCCCCCTATTCCCAAAAAAAACAACAACATTACAAAACATTATTAAACATTTGTTTCGTGCCAACACAAGATTATCATTTTCTGCACACATCTCACACAGCCTTCAACGGTTCTGTTTGGGACAATGCTGATGATACTGTCATATAACAAAGTCTTACTTTCTGTCTTAACTTTGCTTGCAAGTTCTCTCTGGTGAGCACAGATGGAGACGGGCAGTGAGGGCATAACCAGGTGCGCTTCCTCTGTAGTATACAGACAATAGACATGCTGAAGGGACCAGTAGCACAAATCTGTTCTTGGTTAGAGGCAGTGGCTGACTGCCTCTAACCTGAGTCACTTGGTACATGGGTGGGTGGCAGTGAACATGGCACAGGATGTAAATAGCCTCAAAAAAGTGAATGCAGCCAGACTGAGATTGCATGGAATGAGCCCTTATTACAATCTGGACAGCACAAAAAGATGTCCATCTCAACAAGTCTTATAATATAGCATTCAGTGTGACATTATGTTCTAGCTAAATCAGGAAATCTTGCAAGCATTTTAATGAAAACAAATATATCTGCATTTAAATAGATGGACATTTTTTTTTAAAGTGTGCTTTGGGGGCGATACAGTACTTTGGCATGCATGCTTAAGTGGATGTAACAGGGGGAGAGGAGACGTACTTCTCTGGGAGCGAGTGCAACAGAATGCTCCGATGGTGCCCATGACGACAATGAGGGCCACGAAAGCTCCCACTGCAATGCCGATGATAACCGCCATAGGGAGAGAATCTGCGGAGAGAAACAAGGAAAGATGTCCTTCAACCGTAACTTACGACAAACATCTCGATTCAACTCATTTCAACTCAATTCAATACATGACAGAGAGTACACAACAGCACAGAGGTCACTTTTCAGAGGTGAAGCACACATGGACAAATACTCCTCTGCCTCTTTTCTGTCCCTGCAACAAACAGGAACTAAGAAAACATTTGCTGTATTTATCCCTCTAAGGGAATAACATTAGGTTATGAAATGAAAATACACAGACACAGTGCCAAAGACAAACAAGTTCTGTACTGCAATTTAAACGAAAAAGAATTATCAAACCTTTTCTTATTTTGCGGGTACGCATTTTCCTACTAATATTGTCACATTATCCTACTGTCCAATACATTTTAATTTACACTCATTTAGGCTAATCGAACACTTTCACCAGAGGCTTTTCTTTTCATTGAGTACAAGATTGCGTGCATTCGTTTAGGCATAATCATGTTTGTGTGTTTCTGCGAGGATGTTACAGTGCATTAGTGAATAGGAAGAGATTGCCCTTGCATCTACACACTGCAAGCTCTCATTAAAGCACACTTTAATGACCTGAGCTACCAGCCCACGTTTATGACCTTCTCGCATTTTAAACAAATGCAAAACAACCAAGTCCTCTTCCTACACCATTAAAGCCTATTTAATGTCTTCATTAATCAATGTCCCTTTCACATAAACAGCTTATAATTTATCATTTGCGATAAGTGGATAGAAAACACAGCTTCCCCTATGCTAGAGGGGAATAGGTCAGCAGACAGAAAGTATTACTTTTCAAGACAATGGTTTAATTCCTTCTTTTAAATATAGCAAGCAGGAAGCAAAGTGTGTTTTACATTCAGCAGGCAGTGTTGGCTGAGGGTCAGCACTTGTAATTACATAGAGCTGCATTTGATGTAAAACCAGAAAGCGAATTCACACCTACAGCACATCAAACGCATCAGGATTCAGGCTATGCAGGGTAACTGTGAATAACCATCTTGGAGTTCAAAGTTGATGACATTTCTGATTTTGAACAACTTCAAAATCTCAACTGAGGTTTATGTACTGTATATACAAAAAGCTTTAGCATAGCATATACTCTAAATGATATATCCTAATGGTTAAGTCACAACTAACATTTGTTTTTTTGTATTTTCGATGAGCAAATTGGTTATGGAATTAAGCATCATGCATACTTCCACATGTCCACAAAAGCACATCCTCACACAAACAGACTCGATCACACAAGCTCACAGACACGGTGATGCACACGAAACACTACAGCGTGGTCACGCATCTACCACTAAAACCACAGTAGTGATTTGAAGAAGAGGAAGGTGGAACCTGTCGAACCTTGGCTCCCACCTTGTTCCTTAAGGCGTATGATCTCGGTGTCTGAGCCGAAGCTGTTCCAGGCGGTGCAGTTGTAGATGGTCTGGAAGTCTGCCGGGACGATGTTACTCATGGTGAGCGTGGAGATCACTCCTTCTTCTGTGGTGACGGTTTCCACGGTGTAACGGCCGGACGTTCCCGACTCCAACACGGTTTCCTTCCATGACCAGGCCTACAAAAGAAGGACATGACATTAAGTGATGATCAGTGGCGCTGTAGAGCAATGTTATGATGTCGTAGTTGCTGACTGGCTTTGTTGTGATTAGTCAACCACTTAGAGATGTCCCGCCGCCTATCACGTACACTGTTGGAGTGAAAGTCAATCAGAATTGTGTTACATGGTTATGTCACTATGTCACGGAAGTAAACAAAGGCGTCTAATGGATCATTTTTCATCTGACACAATCAGCGGGTGGGTATTGCTTCATAAACAATGTATTCAATACCAAACCAATAGTGGTATGCTTAATATGATAACATATTGCAGTGATTACATGCTAAGACTAAGTTTGCACATGGTAAACAGTGCTGTAGCTCTGAATGTTAGCAATTTCATTGTCAGCCTAGTTAGCATTATGAAATTAGCATTTAGCTCAAAGCACTCACAGAGTGTCACAGAGCTGTTATTTGAAGGGGTGTAATGGGAATGTGCTAACCTGCAATCATTATATGATTTCACCTATTGTGTTCTTTAAAAAGTCTTGCACTGTGGAAGCGTTTTGTCGCTAAAAATACACATCTCCATGGAAACTCAAAAATGACCAGGACAAAATGAATGTATCGCTCTACGATAACAATGGGATCGTTACGTCTGGTACCAGAAGGTATGGGTTACCGGTCGATGCAATGCCATTGGCTCATTGTGTCTGGTGAGTTGTTTAGTGAATCAACAAAGTATCCGAGGGAAATTAGTAAAATACTGTTGTAATCTATTGTGTTATGGTTAAAATGTTTGTGTTAACTGGCCATTTGCTGCTGTTCATCTCTGTTTGACAAGCTGCCAGCTCGCTCAGATGTCTCTGGCATCTCTAGACGGAGCTAATGTTCAATGGATAAGTGCAAATTGTTTTTACTGTAGGCAAATCTCTTCTCATCGCAGTGTCTGGATTACGGTGCTTTATGGATTTGGCTTTTGGAAGAATGCAAGTACTGATTGTAGAGCCGTGATTGCTTTGAACTATAAGGAAACAAGAAGTTCAGGAAATAGATACTGTGTATTGTGTTGTAACCAGTTAATGAAGAAAAAGGGCAAGATGAGGAATGTTTTACAATACAAATAAGGTGTACAAGCTAAGAATAAATACATTTCTTAATTGATGGAAGAGCATTTCTGTTACTGATATATACTGACACATTGATATATATATTGCATTGCATGAACATTTGATTGCATTACAAAAACGATACTGTTAATGTTCTTACTGTTGGGGAATAATTTGCTTTGGTATTCAACCTTTGACACAATTCATCATTTTCTCTTTTCACTGTCTCCTTTCTCATGGCCTTGGGTATTCCCAAGCCTTTGGGACCCGTAACAAAAAAATGTGTGCAGCTCAGTGTCAAGAACTGTGCTTCAAATAGTGATAGGATTAATTGTAGTGCTCCACCTGTATACATGTATGTTTGTATGTTTGAATAAAGTTCCATTGTGATTGACATAATTGTTGTTTTCTATGGTTGCCAATTGACCCACCGTCAAACAGTTCATAGCCAGCCATTGAATTATATTCAGTGACTGGGTATGAACTGTTCATGAAGTTGTTATGAACAGTTCTTGATATGTTCATGAACCATGGTTAATTCATGAACAATTCTTGAAATGTTCTTGGTTGAATACTGAATATCCCTACACTCACTGAAAACTCCATTTCATGAATTGTTCATGAACCTGCCTAAAACCATATTCCATGAATTGTTCGTGAACCATTCCAGAACAGGAGTTTCATGAGTAGTTCATGAACTGCCCTAGTGCCATTTAATGTTCATGGAACTTTCATGAACAGTTCATCAACTTTGTTATGAGCTGTTTATGAGCTGTTCATGAATATGGTTCACGGAATTTCCATGAACTTCTCATGACAAGTTCATGAACAGTTCACTATCATCTCACTGGGGTTGCTGCTGTCTCTCTTAAGGAGGGGCAGCTTGGGCGCATTGTTGTAGCCAGCTTATGAACGAGCACAAGCCGCCATGAGGTTCAGGGACATCTAGAAGCCCTTCTTTTCTGGAACGTAGGTTCCCTGGCGCACATTATTTTCTATGGACGAGAGCTCTAGTTAGATTCAGGGTCCATATTTGTCTCGCTGATGAAGAATGTTGATTATTACACTCTGAACTAGTTCAAACCTGGAACTACAGAAGAGTTCTTCAGAATTGATTTGGCATCTCAACCGTGTGGTCAACTCGTGGCTCGTGACATGTCTTGTGAATTCTTCGGCCGAAGCTCCAAATAAACCGTCAGTGTTTGCCATCAAAGCTCCAGCTCTCCTCGTGTCTCTCTGAGTCCTGACTCCAATTGCTTCAGAAGTTTCCCCCACACTTACAATACATGTGTCATTGTACAATGAATTAATGATAATGAATGTTCTATCTGAGATACAGAAAGTCAAACGGTATATCTTGAATAAAAACTGAGTGGGCTCGGATTTTTTCATTTTTTTCACAACAAGGTTCAAGGCAAGATGGATCTGATATGATTGACTGAAGTGAAGTGGTATGATGTAGGACAA
Organism: Gymnodraco acuticeps; assembly: GCF_902827175.1. NCBI lineage: Eukaryota > Metazoa > Chordata > Actinopteri > Perciformes > Bathydraconidae > Gymnodraco > Gymnodraco acuticeps. The sequence continues at coordinate 751,744 of NW_022990398.1, forward strand.
CAATAGATATTTGCATATAATGGACTTATTTATGCATTGTGATGATAATGTAACACATACCATTTTCTGGGTGCTTTAGTTTGGACTACAACAACCTTGGTGTAACTGTTTTTATGAGAACTCCATTATTCATTTTTGCTAATGTCCAATTAACACATTTTCTATGCTTCTTAAAAAGTGTGAAATACTTTTGGTACTCAGAGGATTAACAAAACGTTGTACTCCTACTGTAGCTTGCACTAATGGATGGGTGGCTGGATGGAGTTGTGAAATGCAGTGTTACATCTTTACAAATTGTGTGTTTGAATGACAAAATCAAGATTTTCCTTTTCTTTGCTTTAATCATATTTTGTGGATTTTCCTTTTTCCGTTGACAGGATAATGTTTGATAAAAGTAATTCACAGTAAAGCCCTATGGTACAAGTGTGAGATGTATGGCCCTATACATTGAATAGACTTGACATCTGAGGTCTAAAATGTTAATTAGTGTTAATGCATTAAGCAAAAGAAAAGAAAGCTGTATTGTTACTATAATAAACTGTTTTGAATACAGGATATTCATTTTTAGACCCCAGGAGTACCCCCTCTAAATAAAGCTGATATTAATGATGTGGCAGGTTGTACATCAATATGATAAAAACACACATTAGATGACAAAGTATGGCAATTAACCACATGTAAACACACAGATGAATAATAAGCGCAACGTGAGCTCTGAGAGTAGGCTGTTTATATAAGGTCCATAAATCTTAATGGGATCAGTGCTAACAGAGCATAATTGTGCATCAAATGAGAAATTGGTAGTTCAAACTGTAATTGAATGCCCACCTTTTCATATGAACACAAATGATGCAGTTATGACATTCTTATCTTTACTCATGCATGCTGCCCAGGTGTAGCTAACAGATCAGTTGTTTACTCAGGCATTATGTTTCGGACGCAGATATGAGAGAGGGATTGTCTCGCTTGCATTGTTCAGGTAGCATCGATCCATGACATATCCTATCATAATTACAGCAATGATGAGATACATGTAAATACATCGTCCAGATGTACTTACGATGCGGTCTGGAGGAGGTGTACTTCGAATGAAACATTTGATTTGTCCTTTTTCTCCGTGTAGCGCTTGCTGAGTCTGTGTACTGGATATAGTAGGTGGGCCTGAAAAAGAAAAATCATGAAAGAAGTTAGAGAATTGAAACATAAATAATTCATTTTCAGTTTCAGGTCATATGACAATTTTGCTCAATAGAGTTTTAGTGGCACATTATATCCTAATTGCTCTCCTGGTCCAAGCAGTAACACCTGAATTGTTATAGCCATTTGGAAACTCTTGGGGAAGATTGCATTGCAGCGAGATATGCCTCATCCCTCGGTACAATCTACACAAGGACACGGCAGGATGGAACGAAGGTCATGAGCGGGGGCCCAGACCTCATTCTGGATCAAGACATTGTTGATTTATGGCTGGCTTGATTTCTCCCGTGGAGATAAAGGTCGCTGGAGAGAGCTGCAGCAGTTCTTTGGAGCGTAATCAGCACTACACAGATGGAAAGAGAAAAATGCCATTGTGGGGAGATAACACACTTGTCGCAGTGTATCACCTCAATCAATTTGCTTGCAGCAGATTCGACCCCTGAACCAAACGGTTGGCAAATAAAACGTAAACATAAAGCCGCAGCTCTCTGTAAATATGAAACCCAAACAGGGACGCTGTTTATATTGTATTGTTTTGCAGTTTTTTGTTATTAATTTTGTAGCTGTAAATGCACACAAAAAGAAGGTTTCTCTCATAGGAATATTGCATATATTGTGTTTGATTAAATGTGTTTATTCGACACATGGCAGTTATTTTAAAACAAAACATGTACACGTATACTGTTTTCTTTTGTATAGCGCATGGTGGAAAGGAGCAGGGAGAAGAACATCTTATTTGACCTGCCCCTTCTTACAAAAAAAATAATGAAATAATTAAAAAAGTCAAATGAAAGCAATAATCTTTCAGTCACAGTTTCTTACAAATACTGAAACGTAAAACCAGAACACAATCAAAAGTCAACTAAGTCTAATTACTGTCTAAATGAAATCTTTACTGGAGTTAAATGATTTCCATGGTGAGCTGCAAGTTTGCACTCGAAGGCAGCGTGTTTTAAACCTCCGTCAGGCTACAAGATCTCGTCTGACAAGGGCAGCTCAGCCTAAACGACTGGTCTGCTGCCATCTGCTCTGGAGGCTGTTCACACCAGGTGACAGCACTAATATGAAGACAAGATGTCACACATGACCCAATTCTGTCCCTCAAGTGTATTTCCCCTTTGGTCCTGAGGAGCGTAACTAAATTACAGATAAAATAGTGCAGAGCCAATGCTTTACATTTACTGTCATTGCTGTACAATAATATCACTTTGGAGCAATTGTGTTAAGCATATTTTAATGTCATTACCTAATTATGTAAAGGTTATAATATGTTATAAAGACAGCTAGCAATCTTGCTGAAACCTGATAATAAACAGCATTAATATCCTAATAACATTTATACACAACTGTATATGTTTTAATAATAAACGTTCTACACTGACTGTTCATGTGTTTTAAGTATATTTGATTTGATTTTATCTTTTATTAGACACACATTATTTTTATTGTATTTTTGTATATTTGTCTTTCATTTTTTGTATTTTGGAAATCGAGCAAATGTCACGAAACCCAATTTCCCCCAGGATGAAGAACTATGATTCTGATTTCCTTTGTTATTTTTCTGCATTGTGCTTGGATTAGTGGACGGTGAGAGCTATGAATAAGAGACCCTAGCCAAATGATCTGAGTGGCCTATAATTGGTATAAGGCTGTAAGAGGATGGAGATGTATGAAGAACCAAGACAATGTAAGGCCTTGTGGAGTGATACGTTTTACCTTGAGGTCTTGTCTGTATTAAAAGGGACCAAGACTGGATATAAGAATTGTTATGACTGACCGATGTAACTTTGATTGGCACAGATTTATTGTATTTTGAGCAAATGTTACGAAACCCAATTTCCCCTAAGTACTATTATTCTGATTTCCTTTTCCTTTGTTATTATTGTGTTTAATATGTTGTTTTTCATCTTGTATTTGTGTCTTGATAGACTCAGCTGATTACGCTTCAATTAGCAGAGGACTGGATATAAGAATTGTTGTGACTGACCGATGTAACTTTGATTGGCTCTTCCCACTATCACTCAGAGATTTCGAGTTTCAACATTTTCACAAATCAGACACCCCGCCTGATCAACTTAATCGCCTTGACATCAAAACTGTGCCTCAATCAGGAGACTTGATTATGTTCACATTAGATCACAATGTAGGTGTTCTTTGGGTGAAATGCCAAATGAACAAACAAACTGAAATAATCTCGTTGATCCACCTCAACAATTTTTTTTAAATCTCAAAGACGGCGATGATCCCACGAAAATAAATTCCATCTCATCCTTCTTAAATAATTGTTTAAAAAGTCGTTCAAATAAAACATTAATCATGTCTCGTGGTTAAGGTTAAGAATGTGGGTTTGAGGGGGTGGCAAGTGAGGCAGCTTCTTGATTAGTGAAACAACTCGCTTCTCCGCCAACTTCCCTCAAACTCTCGCTCTCTGCCATCTCTCTGACGATACATAATTGCAGTTTATTACCTGTCTCTTATTAAAAAGAATTAGCATTTTAATGAGACTTTGCCAGATGGCGTCTTGGTATGCTACGAGAGGATGCTGGAGGCTGCAACTGCTGCAGAATCAATGCTGCACACAATTTAAGAAACATGTGTCTAAAGCCCTTCTTTCACAGGATTGTCAGAAATTAGAGACAGCACTTGTACAGCATGTATGTGATACAAGTTCATAGAAGGACATTTTTACGTGCATGTTTATCTGGAGATGATATGTAAGTATTGGGTTTATATAAGCTCCAACTGTCAACACAGAGTAAAATCGATGCCTGCGTGCTGCTAAAGAGCGATGTTAGTGGATGTGGAAGATCTATTCTATGGATCAGGACTGCAAATGAGGAATATAATTAGATAGCTTTATCTCACCGGCTCAGACCGGGTTGAAAGCGTGTGTGTGAGTACGTGTTTGCTGCTGCTCACACTATGGGATCAGAGCACAAACATGTCGGTAGCTGCGAGGTGGGTGGCTCTACAACATCAATGTTAGCCACAGGGGAGGTAATCAAAAATGTTGGGTGAAAAGTGTCGTTCATTCATTTGAGGAGGTGTTCACTGTGGAGTGGACATTGCAATCTGATTACACAATATCAGTGTGGGTGTCAAAAGGCCAGGGCTTACATTTTCTTCCAAAACTGAGGCATCCGCCTTGAACAAAAGCTTGACATTTCCCCGCTCCCTCATGCCGCTCTTTTGATATCTCTCTTTTCTTTGGAGATAAAAGAGAACATGATACACCAACAGGGCAACTGAAACAGAAGAGGGCCTGGTGTGGTCACTGGTGGCTCCTTTGTCCTCTGGGAGAGGTCCATGTTGAGGAGATCATATTTAGTTCAGTAAACGAACTTCAGTTTCTGAGGTATAATCACAGTAAAGATATAGATACATACTTGTATAGAAACAATTGTATATATGGGTCATTCCAGAATTGGAGGACAATTTAGACACCAACATTTTTGAAAAATGAACCTTTTTTTTTAAATTTAATTTTGTAATGTATTTAGGAAAAACAGATAAGAAACCATCAAAAAGGCCCAGCTAGGCATCAAATGTATATTTTCCAATGAATAATTACCCCTGTTACTCTAATTATAGTAACAGGGTTGAAAATCAATGCTAATTTGAGCTTTAACCTCAGATTGCTAGATGTAGCATGTAATGCTACTTTCAAGGCAAGGACAAACTTGTATATCTAATGCAAGAAAGATAACTTTTAAATGAATATGCTTTATTCTGATCATATCAGTAACAGGGTTGAGTTGGGTTGGATGCTACAAAATCAGATGCTGTTGGTACCTGTACTTGTGGTTAAATATGTAAATTGTAATCCCTGTACATTTTGCTGTATGATGTCCTTTTGTTGTTCTGTTGTTTATGTCTTCTTGTGGAACCTACTGCTGCAGGTCTCCCTTGAAAAAGAGATCATTGATCTCAATGGGATTTTACCTGGATAAATAAAGGTTTTGAATTGAATTGAATTGAATTGAGTGGGTCAGAGTGCCACACTCTTTTAAGACTGAAAAGATTGTAAAAATATGAAAAATAAAAGAGAGGACTTAGGTTTGGTCTACCCATGGCACTAGCACATGGCTTGCTGATGTCCTTTCCACTGTGTCATCTGACTTACAGTTTGTTCACTTCCTGTGCCAATCTAAAAAGGTTTGGGTAACAGGGTTGAACGCATGTTGAGGGACACACCTTCTGTGCAAAATTACTGTTATTTAAAATGTGTTTGTGATTTAACAAATTGATTTACCATTACAAGAGACACATATCAATAGAATAATACCAAAAAAAGTAAATAAAATCCCTATTTTAAATGTTATATTTGACATGCAAGTTGGTCACCAAGAAGCGGGGACAAGAGAAAAATGCCATTTTAGGGGATGTTCGAGAGCTATTTGATAATTTAAATAATATTTTGAAACCACTTTTTCTACAACTTTATATACATTTTGTCTCAAGACAAGTATGTTTAACACAACAAGTGCATGTTTTAGCTTTTTGGGCAGAAATAGTCCCTTTCTTACCCTGAATGCTCCTGAAAGCCTCACCATGCTTTGACTCAAAACGTCTTTACAACAGGGACCAGACTGTCATTTCTCCCCATGTATTTTGCTGCATGCAGTGCGAGCCATACTGTCATTGCTTCACACTGTGAAATACATTTACAGTAATAACTCAGAACAGATGACACTCTTCAGTTCATCCTGTAGCCATAATTAGCCCTTTATCTCAATATGAGAAGTCAAATGGTGCTGAAATAGTCATTTAAACCAGTATTTACAGACTTTGTGGTACGGTCATATTAATAGATGAATATGCCTCATAACAATATACACAATTTGAATCCAACACTGGAGAACCACTTGTGTTTTTATCGAAAGAAAATAATTGATGTGATTAGCCAAAGCAATTACACCTAAAGAGCATGCAAACTGATGATATCAGCGAGGAAAATGATCGAAGAGAAAACATTGACAGAAATCCAGGAATTTGAAAAAAAGATTTAAATATTGTTATTATTATGTTGGCCTATCGCTTTAATTTGCCTTTGTTGAGATAATATCTTTGAAGTGACTTCTAGCTACCAGTTTAAGATCCAAGTTGAATTCCAGGGATTATTATTAGTGGGAACTGACCTTTAATGGGCTGGCTGCTTATTTCCAAACTTCCTTTCCACTTCACTGGATGTACCGAGGGGCATAGCTCAACCATTCACCCTCCCGAGAGAAACAGAGCACCTCAGATCTGTTGTGCTCTAAAAACCTTCCAAGTCTAAACTTCAATATGAACTATCCTGTAATACAACCCCACTTCTAGTTTTTTAAACATAGAGGGGAATTATTGGAAGGTATATGCAAGTAAGTGAGTCTTCCAGGCATGTTACCATGCTGAAATGTAGCTGGTCAAATTAAGGTTGGTTTTATATGTGGTTTGACGTCAAATTGGGCAGTGTGTTCAAACGGCATTGTATGTGGATGTTTAGGTATTAGCAAGAATAATGCAACATGAGCTAACTTTCAATACTTAACTGGACTTAATAGTCTAAAGGACTTGAGACAGATTGTCAGTAATGTGACATTTTGAGTGAGGCTAATCATTATGATTTCAAATATTTGGTGACTTTATCTGAATAATGCCTGTTTGTAAATGTTCTGCATAGGTGGTGGAAGGAAGTGGCTAGTTAGGTGAGACCAGCTGTCAGTAATATGATACAACACCTGAACACTCTGCTGACAGTCATACTCACTATCATAATTTGAAGGCAGTATGAAGTAATTGAGTTTGTAATGTGCTACATTTAAGTATAGGTGTGTTGCATTTCAAAAGCAGTTTTCTCCTTCTCCATTCATTTGCAGTGTTGCAATTGATGTTGGTGCCAGTTTGAATAATAATTGAATGCTCATATGCAGAATAACCAGACACACAAAGTCTGTCCAGAGACAGAAAAACACATATATAAAAACCTGTTGCTCTGTGGGATATTCAGTGATTTTCCGTCCATCCCTCTCCCTTTCTGTCGTAATGGGATTTTATCTACTGCCCAAGTACTGTGTCGTTAAACATATTGTGCCTAACACAAATCTACAGATCTACTTAGGCTTGTGGATATATGAATTAATATGTATTGCATGAATATATGGTCCTTAAGTACACACAATTGAAATCCTTTCAAGCATGTCATAACTTCCAACTTCTGCAGGACTATGGTTAAAGCCATGCATATATATGAAATGCTATATAAATAATCACACGCATGGACGTGCACAGTCCTCTCTTACACACGTAGTTGCTTGGCTAGTGCTTTTGAGATGCAGATATGCTTTTCCACTCTGAAAATGTTTGACTGGAGTAAGCAATATGTATCCATTAGTGACTTAAACACAAACGGCCTCCCCTGCTAGCTGTTTGATTATAATTAAATTACATCCGTCCCCAGGGAAAGCAGGAATCCTCATGTCTATGTGGTTTGCCACAGTGGGAGCCAGTGACACACGACGACAGAGACGCGAGACTGAATGACAAATTATAAACACATGGAATTGAAATGATGGCTTTAAGAAATCGGGGGATAACCGCAGGGAAAACAAACAGCAAAGAAACATTTAAATGTGCAACAGCAGACACTGAACGCGTAAAATATGCACAGCAGTGCCCGAGATCTACTGTATCATGGTCTCTTGCTCATCCCTTATGTTAGTTATTCACTGTCTGGATGGAACCATTGAGTCCTGCTGATGTCAGTGATGTAGGGCTTAAAAGCTGATGAGAGGTGAGGAGCGCTCCCATTTATCTGCAGCTGAGACAGTGGCATAGGACAATCAATGTAGGACCCCCCCCACACCCAACACACCACCACTTCAACCACAGTGTTTGCACTTTCACAAGTTTGACAATCCGATTCGCTTCAAGGACCGGGTAAGAAGATTCTTCATGTGGTTCGGAAAAATAAAACTGATTAATTTCAATTATTCAGAAGGGTAAAAGGGAAGCAGGCTTTTGAATACCAATACAGGCAGGGAGGTACAAAACACAAAATAATAGAGGATGCATATGAGCAGATAAAAAGACAAACTAAGAGACATCCAGAAGGTGCTCGAGTGAAGTCCGCAGAGACTAAATAAACATGCCATTTCAGCTTTGGCTGGTTGCTCGGAGTTATGTTGTGTTATAATCTTTATTAAAACAATCCATCTTCTTTCTCTCACGACGTCTTTTATTCAAAACAACACGCTCTCCAAAGAGATACATGGACATGTTCTGATATATTGTAAGTTATGTATTCTGTTTAGACATTAAGGCGGCAGAAAGGATGCCAGTGGAGGTTGCTATCAACAGAATTGGATAAATTAGTCATGATTTTTCCTTACGCCTCTTCTGCCTTGATATCAACCGAATTCCTGGCAAAGAAGGAGGGTTGGATTCATAGAAAGTCATGGTTCTGATCTTGTGCTGAGGGAATACTGGTATCCCATTCTCTCTGAAATGCAAAGCTGACGTCTGCGTTTTGAAAAGAACATCTTAACACACGCTGTTTGTGGCTTGATGTATCTTCAACCCCAAATCAGCACCAGGGTTGCTTACAGGCAAACTCTTTTGTTAGCTTTCGAAAATGTTCAATGATCTCAGCATTAGCTCAACATCATCCCGTCAGCTGCTTAAAACCACCAGAAGGACACATGGAAAGTGGAAGATGTTAGATGCAAATCCCACAAATGAAAGCTTTAGCGCAAGTTCAATAAGGAAGACCTAACACGAGTCACTTACACGTCACTCTATGGCTCCCTTCCCCCTTCATTAAATACGAGGGCGTCACCCCTCAGCAGCCAATCCCTGCACATGCTAAATTCCTTAAATGCCTGCTCTTCCTCCCTGTCAGTTGTCATTGCAGATGATCACACGCAACCCGCCTCCACCCCTCTCGCCTCCCGTCTCCTTCAGGACAAAGCTAAACCTTCCTCCTTCAGACCGGTCCCACCTACTCATCACCACCACCAGTGTCTAGACCCCGGGGATTTCATCGGAGCGGTTCTTTCCCTCCTGAATGATTATCCTGCAAACCGGGGCCTAATCGCCAAACACCATTACATTGCCATGATAATACAACAGGAGAATCATTTCATTCATATGACGTGTAAACAATAAATATGTAATTCTTACATCACGTCTCTCCGGTTTGAACTAAGAACCTCTGCCACAGCGAGGCATGCTTCCTGAATATCAAGCGCTGATAATGAAGTCATTTGTTTGAGAGTTGCCAGGTCTCCCACCAAGGCTGGTATTCATTAGTCAGTCAGTGCCTCAGAAAAGGCAGCTTCACTGTGACTCACACAGAATATAATTAGCATGTTAGTACATCTCACCTGTTCATGCAATGTGTGACCACATCTTGTAAAGAGTAAGTCTATATTTATTGCTTTTTCTCTTCAAAGGCTTCACAATGATGAGAGTCGATGTCTTTTGCTTTCTCGTGAAAATTCATTAGCATGTGCATGCTATGTGCCACACACTGATGAGTGCACACACATTAGTGTCTCAAAGAAACTGCGATACTAAAAACAAATGAAAATACAGCGAAGAAATAAAGCAGCATATTCTGTTGGAAGCTTTTCAGATTCAAGGCTTTTATATATCACGGAGGGAACAGAAGACTGACTCCTGTGAGAAATTGATTTCTTTTTGTCACCGTTGACCCCAGGATTCACGCTTGTATGTGAATGCATTTGACAACTTTGTGGGTGTGCATTTGAGCCTGTCTGCGTGAAACAATAACACTGCTTACCATTGACAGTGAGAGACACATCCTTCTCCCCGTTTCCTACGCGCGGGACCACAGCGCGGCAAACGTATTTCCCAGCATCCTCCTGTCTCACGGATTTCAGCGTCAGGAGGTTTTCATTGCTAAGAACCTGCAGCAAAACAAAATGAAAGACGGTCAAAAGCAGTGACAGCAAAGGGACCTTCACATTGGAGTTAGCTTCAAGGCAATGTTATTGGAAGGCGAGACAAAAAAGCCCCCATTTAATACCTTAAAGGGCACCTCTCCTCAATTATTAAAATCCAATTTAGTATCTGAGCTCAGTCGAGAAAATGGGTTGGCTTTGGCCTTTGGTGTTGACAAAATGAAAAGGTAGAATGTGGGAATGTGTGGATCAAATCAACAGATCTCAACTGAGAGCATGTCATCAGGCTGGGAATGTAATGCCTCAAAATCGTAGGGTTAACACATGATTATCACATCAAATAATCTACCAAGAGTATTTCATGATGCTGAAAACATATAAAGTCCAATAGGCTTTATCAGAGAAAAGCAGCTTTGACTCTTTTGTAAGCCACAGTAACAAATCAATACACTCACCACTCCAGAGCCCCTCTTCATCCACACTATAGTAAGAGAGGGATTCCCTGTCCAGGCACAGTTGAACACGGCATCAGATCCAAGGTCCACCTGCAAGGACTGAGGCTCCGCGGCCATGCGAGGACCAACTGTTGAAATAAACATCATTTATTGTCTGTGCTACATCAAAAAACAAGCTTCAGCTGTGTTCGCGCCAGCCCTTGCATCTCCTCGTCAAAATAAACAAGGCAGTAAGAATCCATAAACCATGCATTATCACGCTGCGGGTATTACTGGAAAGGCATGCAGTATTTCTTAAGGAGCCACTCACAGTGGACGTCAACATTGCGGCTGATGTTGGTGCTGCCAAGAGGGTTGGTAACCTCGCAGGAGACGGGCTCTGTAAAGAAGGAGTGGTCTACAATAACCTCATATGTGTCGCCGGAGACCTCCTTGATTATGCTTCCTCCTTTGGCCCACCTGGTGAGACAGAGATTAGAAGACGGTTGGAAATGAGAAATGAAGGGAAAAGGGGGAGAGGAATTAAGACGGGTTTTCACACCGTCTTCTGCAGCATTCTTTTGTGCGAATAAATCATCATTCTGGAGAAGGTTTTTCTGTGCTGGCTTCAGCATATTTTGGTGGCAGCCGTCCATGCTGTGACAAGCTCCCTGGTGTCTGGGAGCAGACAGACGTTCCTCATTACGCGAGGCACAGAGAGCAGCGCAGAGTGCCAGCTTAGAAAAACAAATCACAGAATGACAAATGGGTAGCGCCCTTACCTATGAAGACGTCGGTTGACACGGACTGTATTACACACAACCGCTGATGTAAATAAATTGACACGGGATCACATAAAGAACATCTGTTTGTGTTAGTGAGTGATAGCTTCTGTGACAGGGATACAGATCCCAGCCACGTGTTTAGATGAGACTTTTATGATGTCACGGGCAGCGGCGTCTCGCTCTGCGTGGTGTGGATGGCTCTCTGCTGCTACATCAGACAAGGCCCATTTATAAAAGTGAAGCGAAGGCATCTGTTGATGTCTTGGATCTCTTTGGAGCATTTTGACGGTGCTGTGGGACATACAATGCATCGTGCATCTAAACCCTTCCATCCTCCACAATAGAGATGTGGCTGCATGCTGATGTGGCAAACGAAAAACAACAACAACGGAACCGGCGCCTGTCTCCATTTTATATTCCTGACGGTACGGAGAGCAGTTTTCACGGGATAGGGAACTCATTTGTTTTCCCTGACTAAGCTGGCCTCATGCTTCACTGAAATGCTATCATTTAAATGAGAACATATTACCTCATTCAATCACCAAGTGAAGTGATGCAGAATCCTAATTGGGCTTCCTGGAATTGTTTTGCACTTTTTTATTTTTTCAGTACTACATCTTTTCAAAGTTGTTTTCATGTGTAGACAGTTGTTTTTGGCCTGTTACACACCTGGTAGTACTACTTGTATAGTGTCTGGCTTTTAGCGTAAACAAACTAATGCATACCATACTTGTTGGACGGAGAAGTGTAAAGACCAATATCGATGGTACAGTATAAGTAACACCTGGTGGTGACAAGTTAAAAAAAAGCAGTTGGCAATCTCTCCGTAAGGCTCACTGTGTGGCCAGCTTGTGGTCTTGTCCTCATTAGCAGATGGAGTTATCCAACTTTTTGTTGAATAGTCTAGATGTTGTAAATTCAATGTTGTCTTCAGAGCACTTTGTGGACTTCTTGATCACATTGGCTTATCTGAACACAAATATCTCAAGTCCATTTATAAGCTTTTCCGGAGTTTTCTATCAACTGATAAACAGTAAATAGTGCCTAGAAGGAAACAAATAGGCCTACCAACTGCATTTCTATGACAGCTGGATCGACTCCATCAGCATATGAAGCCCATGTGACATGATCAAATGCTCCAGCACAACTAAAGAGACGTCAGAATGTGCTCTGGTGAAATGTTGACTATTTCGACAATGATGTGTGATGCATAAATATCATGTTACTGTTTCCATCTACACTCTACCAGCTCATACTGTAGGAGTTGTAAGAGAGTAAGGACAGATGTTGGGGCAGTCTGCTGCTCCCGATAGGAGGTTGCTGCAGCCGGGTTTGGGAGTCCTTGACGGTGTTGGAGCGAATAGAGACTGAATGCCGATGTCTGAGGGGAGCTCTGTTGATGTGCTGGGCCTTGTCCAAGACTCATGTCTAAACATAGCTGGCCCAGGGTAACACAAACACCTGCATTCCCATCGGGAGGTTAGAAGAGCCGGTGCGAGCTTACTCAAAAGCTGACTCACTTTACACCGCTGCTTCCTATTCAGGGATTTGATTCAGACAAAAGGTGTGAATCCTGTGCGCTCAAGAGTATCTGTGTGTGTGTGGTTGAGTGTGCAAGCATGTGCATACAAGATGTATGTTTTCACATACTCAATGGTCTGGAAGCTGACACTGTTGTAGAGATAACACGTGTGCCGTGAATAGTAGCAGAGACTGAAGGGGACATGGAAAAGTGGGAGGGGGGGTTGTATTTGCTGAATGTGATTAAGGTAATAAAACAGTAATAATTAAATTAGGCAGGTATCTGTGCCATCAGCATCAAGACCCACCGTAAATCAGGTCCCACAGTTATTATCAGCATGGTTAAGCACAGCACAGCGCCGCTCCACTCTCCCTCACATGCCTATTAAAAGTGATGACGATTAAATTCTCAGAGAAATATAAAATAAATATGCAGGTTAGGTTACAGCATGCTGTAATTCTGACTTGGACATTAATTACAGAGCAATTTTATTTGATGTCAAGGAATAAAGCGAGTCCAGGAATGTAGTTATATGCATGAAAACAGTGTCATATAGGCTATGCCATTAGACCTTGAACAAATAACTTTTAAGGGGAATTCAGGTCACTTCAGTCAGTTTGATAATTAACTTTTCAGTCGGATAACAGACTTCAAATGTTTAGTCCAAACTTGTCAGGGTCATTTTCAGCTTGTTATGGTCGCATTGATTTGTATTTGCAGGTGCACTTTAATCTACGAGTTTGAACAACTTTCCAGGCATTGCACCTAGGAACTAACTTTAGCCCTCCGACACTTTAGAGTCACATTACTGTCCTTGACGCATTTAAAGCATGTGTGGCTGCTGCTAATGTTTGCTTACTAGCGTCGCAAATAATAATATTCCAGACACCGAAACAGTGACATGTATCAATTAGCTACCTCAAAAGTGTGCATATAGAGGGGACAATATGGAGAATGTGGTGACAAGTCTGAAGCAAAAATCCAGCAGTAGCAACAACAACAAAGAGACGAGAAGTGTGGTGAGGATTCAAATGGGTTTTTTGCTGCAGTGTCATGCATGGGATGAGCTTTTGTTGTGGCTGCGTGCTTGTGCGTGCAGACATGGGACCTGATTTGCTTTGTTTGGGATTCTTTCTCTTCTCTCTGGTGGGTTCTTGTTTGGATCTGAGAAAACCCTCTGTGTCTTCATCAGAGGCTGGTTGAGTGATTATGATGTATGCCAGTTAGCCCTCCTACCATTATAAACAGTAATGAAGATGTTCCGACCCGCTCGTCAGAGAGTGTTGATTCCCTGAGTACTGAGTGAAAGGCATGCCCATTACTCTTACTTCATTCACACTGTCATCTTCTCTTCCAACCCTCACACCAACACTTCCCTGATCCCCTGACTTCTTCCCTCTTCACTGGCCCCTCGAGCTGTGCTCTGGCAAAAAGTTCAGGTACCATTTTCACGTTCAAAGGCAGATTTATTGAACCAGGGTGGCAATCATGACAGGTGGTAGGCAGCAGAAAGCACCATGCCTCTCGCTAGTGCCCCCACTATCTTGGGTCTGTGTGTCTCAAGTGTCTATTGAATTGGACGATGGCAAAGTGGCGCAGGGCACATTGGGAATGGATGGCTCTCTAGGGGATGGAAAAGAGGCCATCCGTCTAAGAACTACTCTGTCCTTGTGCCGTATCTGATCACGGGCAGACAGAGTGTATTAGCACTGAAAAATGGCCCCACACTGCTTGACCAGCTTCCTGCCCTCCTCAGTGATATTGCTCTATAGGGGGACTTTTGGGGGGCTCTCTCGAGTTGAAACTTCTCAGGCAAGCATTATGAGCCCCAAAAATCCCCTTTCTGCCATGCCCTGAACTCCAATGGTGCACGGGAGTCCTGAAAGGCGTGTATACATTTGCAGATAAATCTAAATGGGAGACTATAAAACTGGTGGAGAGTATAACCTTGAAGTATGAGAAGTTATTAGTCTGTGTGATATTATTTAATCCTACAGTGGATTCTTCCAATGACAGAGAGCCAGAGCAAAAGCAAGATAAAGAAAGAAAGAGACAAGGGAAGAAATAAATTAGAGAGTGGGAAAGTGGCAGTTTTACTCCCTTTTAGCTTCAACAGCCAACCGTTTTTCCCTCTGTAGTTTGTCAAACTAAAAGGAAAAAGTCTCAACTGCTATTACGTCTTAGCTGTTGATACCCCGGGGAGAAGTCTGAATTTAACATTGATCCAGTCTCTCATAACAATAGAGGTGAAATCCCTTTGCTGGTGCAATAGCCGTCCTGTCTATGCACCGACACAATCAAATACAAACCTTGTTTTCCACAATATCACTGCCCTCTACTCGTTTCTTTTTCAAAAGGGCAGAATCCATCAAAAAAGCAACATCTCTGTTTTGCCACCTGTGAGTGTGTTGTACATCCATTTCATTTCCCAGTACCATTACAAGATTCAGAGCCGGCCAATTCCCTTTGCTATCGATTTCATTCCATTTATTTTCCGCCATGTTTTTAAAACCTCCCACGCAGAAAACCATCTCTTGATAAATCACTCGAGTATCACACTTCTACAGTGCCATGCAAGACTTTATCAGAATAATAACTGTCCATTTAGTTATTTTATCACAATTACAGAAGTTATACAATAAATAACAAGTGTTACTGAGAACGTGCCCATCAATAAGCTTTAACAAACGGAGGAAGTGGATAAGAGGAATGCAGCTTTGTTGACTTGATCTCTTAAATGAAAAGTATTACATTAATGTGAGCAAAGCTGCTGCCAGATGAAGTTTTAGTACAAGAAAGGCTGGTTTGTCTACAAATTCACTTGTTTATTTTGTTGCATTTTCTTTTTCGGTATAACTGGATTTGCGGTATGTCAAGTTATGTTTCATTTGCAACTGTATTTTCAGTGGAGTTGTTTGGCAATCAACATAAGGTTGGGATTATAATGGAAACAGGAAATGGGATGATGAACATGATGTGTTGCTTTATTGAATCATTTGTTTTTCATGTATTTTCTTACAAGCCCATTTCCCAGGGACTCCCTCAGATATTGGATGATTCTGCACTGCACAATGTACGTACAGCTATGCCGGTGTTGAGCCTCTACAGGTAGTACGCTTTATTTAAACAGTAGGTTTAAAGCACAGAAAAATAAACAAGACCTGTTATTGAACGTAATCTGGCATGTTGTGAAATAACAGCATTCTTTCTTGTGATAGGGTTGTTGAATACGTTTTATACAGGCTACAGTAAAAGGTTTGTAGGGTTAGCTAGAGCATGAAATGGGCAGCCATCTGGTAAAGTAAAAGTATGAAATGTGCAACTGTGTTTTATTGGTACAAAAGCTTACCATTGAAGCATTGGTAATGCATTGCAATACCTTGATATGTTTATGTTGAAGTTAAATAAAGTGAAAAAGTATTTTGTCATCAACGTTGACATACAGCAACAGCAAAAGTGTAGCAAACTGATAGTAAACACCGTTTTGAGACATTTGAATCATCTTAATAAAAAACAAAATACCATAAAACTAAAACAAAACCTGCATGGGCTTCAACTCAATCTTACAGTACGCATTGTCATCCATATCCAAACATTCCTTACAGCATACACATAAAAACACAGCACACCCCCGGGGGGGAAACCTGCCTTCAAAATGTCGCTATAGCAAAACCCAATCTCTGAAAAGCTGTAATCTTGACAGCTTCATCAGATGTCACGCACATTATGTTTCCAGCTTTCCTCCAACACGCTGATGGACATTTCATTTTCAAGGGAGATGATATGACCACAAAGCCAGCAGCTATGCAACACAGCTCTGTATTGCTTTGCTGCAGCCCAAAGGAACAAGACAAGGTTTCCCTAAAGAGGTACTTTTTCATTATATTTTATCAACATGACAGAGTGGGCAGATATAATGGTGTCAGGGCATCAAGAGCAGGTGTCTGTCAATGATTCATTTGAATACTAATGTTGATACAATTGATTATCAACCAACATAAATATTACAGAATCCTTTTGAAGTTAAGTGTACCACCAGTTCATTATATTTTACATTACATTACTCTTTTGCGCCATGGAATATATCTTTTGTTATGATCTCACCTGTACAGTGTGACGGGAGGGTTGGCTTTTGCAGAGCAGTGGAACTTCACAAGGTGGCCCTCCATAACTGGCTGAGGTTCCACTGAGAGATTGACAAGTGGGAGATCTAAAACAAAAAGAGACAAAGACAACATTTAGACACCAAGACAACAAGTCAACTACAGAAATGGAGGCTTCCTCAGACATCCGAACTGTATGCAAAAGACAAACACCATGTTGCTGACATTTTCAGAGGCTAAATAAGGCTCAGAAAGGAAATCAATTAGAAGATATTTTGCAGAGAAGACAAATTAGACACCTTATAAATAGTTTATTAAACATGCAACCTCCAAAGAAAGGAGTCAAACCCTCTAACATGAAAATACATTCTCAGTTTGATTCAGGGGACCAACATTTTCCAAATGTTTTTCTCTTGTGACCCAAAACTGATTCAGCAGCCTTTTATTAGCTCTACCACACATACTGTATTGTTGGTAAATATGCTCCACTTAAAACCACAAGGAACATTTTGTTCTATTTGGATTATCCTGCAACACAATGTGGCAGCATTTAGAACAGTTGTGACAACTTATCACAGTCTGTGGCAGCATTTTCTCCGAATAACAGGCAATTGCCTCCTGAATAATTTGATGCCCTATTTGTTATCTTTCCACCACCCACCTAAATAGTCCAAGCCCAGCTGCTGAATAACAATGTAGCAGGGGTGGCCAACCAGTCAGAGGTTAAGAGCCACATTCTTTCTATGTTACTGCAAAGAGCCACATCAAACACACAGTCACTGATACCGCTTGTTTCAGTTTTTTGTTTTCTGGAGACAAGATTTCAACCACGTCACTGATGCATTTTTGTGGCATTGGGATATATATTTTTTAAATCCTCTGGAGCAGAGAGGAGCTGTGGATTATTGTTATTGATTAATGCATCAGTGTTTCTTAGGGTCAAAAACACTGAACTCACAACTTAAAATGAAAGCGTTTAGTTTATTTAATAAAAGAGCACATGTTCAATGTGAAAAGTGACAGTAGTTATAGATTATTTGCAATTTGGTGCTATATATATATAAAAAATAAAATTATATATATTTTGTAAACACCTTGAATTTCAGGGGGTGCGCGAGGCTCCGTTGGCGGGGCGCAGCGCCCCTCTAAGACAATGGTAGGGGAAACACTGGGATAGTGTTTAATCAACGATAGGTTTTCCCCCCCTCAAAGGTGATTGGTTCACTGCATCGCAGGTATTATTGTGATTGGCTCTTGGGCCACATCAAAATTTGACACGCTGTCATCCTCTCATACTGACACCTGACACCACACATACGTGGGGAGAGCCGGGACGAAAGTAACACGGGACGAAAGTAACGGAGCGATTTTATCCGAGCCCAAACAACTTTGACCGGCCAAATTACGTCAGAATTATCAACATTCAATACTTAACAGACCTACTAAATATCAGGTTTAACTGTCAGGAGTAGTGTTGTCACGATTCTTTCACACACAGTGACGTCATAGCTACCCACAATGCAACGCGCGCCATATATTTTTTTATAAAGACGCCATTTTTCTGGAGGTGCAAAAATCCTGGCAATGCTATATAAACAGCTAGCTAACGTTGCCAGGTAGAGCGCACTAGGTTTTTTTTCTGATTTAACGACCGAAGAAATCGCTGCATGTCTTCGGATTACATCTCTGGACTTGAGGGGTGTGCTCTAGGTCGTTACCAGCGTAAACTAGAGCTGTGTGGGTTGTTGGATGTACAATGTATGGAATTACGACCCTCAAAAGTGGCCTTCGTCGATTTTGGCTGCATCTACGTCTATCTTCTAGAAACACCAGGTGAATACCCCACTTGTCACAATAATATTATCATGCCAATGCATATATGTGGTATTTTAGAGTTGACTATATTGATTAAGGCAATCGACTATGATATTCTGTATGCACCTCGCGTGAAATCGTTGATACCGGAAGTACGGTGTCGCCCTCGGCCCAAAACCCGTATGTGTGTGTGAAAGAATACCAACATTTTGGTTTCGATACCAAGTCAAGAATTGCGATTCCGATTATTTTTCGATACTTTTCTTAAAAAAAGGGAAACAGTCTTAAATGTAATTATTGTGCTTTATTTCACACCAGAACCAGAACCATAACACAACCTTTTAAACAATGAGAACAATAAATACAATAAATGACAAGAATTCGTATTAAATAAAATTAATAAATGTCTTACAGACAGGCCTCATGGTGTCCGTAGGCTTGCCCTCAATGTCAGAGATATAGCTAAAATACATCAACATGTCGCTTCTGGCATCTTTTTTGTCAACAAGCCGAGGCGCAGCGGCAGTTGCACTCCCACTGTAAAGCATGAGAGGGGAGGGACTTAGAGCGTGCTTGAGAGGGGCGGGACTGCAGGGACGGCTGCAGTGCAGGGATTGGAAGCATACAGTCTATGCGCTGGTAAAATGGCACTTTCTCACCGGAGTACTTTTCCCCGTCATTCTTAAAGTACCGATACTAATGAAACGGAGGAATCGTAACGTTTTAAACGGCAGGGTATCGCGGTATACCTTTCAAGTATCGGTACACCGTGCAACACTACACTCTTAGAAGGGATGTGTCAAAAATGACACAACATGTGTTGAATTTCAACACACCTACAGTGTGCTCAGGGACAACACGTGTTGTGTTGATTTGTGTAAATCATTTTACACACAAAATGTGTTACATGCCCCTAACACATAATGTGCACATTGTGTGTCATACACGTAAATGTGTAACCAAGATGAACGCACTCATTTGTTATTTCTGCACATTTTGTGTTATATTTCTTTAACCAGAATTAACATTTGGTTGTGTTATATCTGCACATTTTGTGTCAATGACGATTACTGGAAGTACCAGGTGGTGGATATGGTTTTTATTCAAAAATCAAATGCAAGAATACATTAATTGGACATTTATTTACAAGGATTTCATTAGCACAATATATCATTAAGAAAATAATTTTTAACATTTAAAAACATTAATATTTTTCGAATTCATCAAATGTTGACAGAACAGATAATTCATAAAATCACACCTAAAAAAAACCTTGGTTAAAACAAACTTAATCTTCAGCAAACTATTGTTGCATGAACATAATCGTCAAATGTTTAATATCACTGAGTCACTACAAGCAGATGTTATTAAATATTAATATTAAATATACAGTACTTAAGAGTTTTTATTATGAAAATGCCAAAACATTTGAAGTCTTTGACATTGCATGTGTTTCCATCCAGCTGTTATCATACAAATATTTAATTTGCACAATATTTAATTAAGAAAGTAATTTAAACTTCCTCTAATGTTCTCTCGAGAATAAACAGATCAGTTTATAAAAGCCCACCTAAAAAATCTTATACCTCGGATTCAGATAAAGCTTGTCAGTGCTAAAATCCGAAAGTAGATCAAGAGGTGTAACATCAGCAACATCGCCTAATGTTATCATTTCAAAGTCTTCAGTTTCTTGCATAACGTATGCAAATAAATGATCATCAAAGTATTGAACTTGCAGTATTCTAATGAGAGAGTGAAATGTCTCACAGTAGGGTATAAGTTGAATAATTTCCCCAAATAAGTGCTCCCCTTGATGCTGTGTTTTAAGGGGCAGCACAGATCCAGTCCTGTATGTCCAGCCCTTTATCGTCAGCGAATGTGTGACATAAATGATGCTATTCATCGTGACATTTCCATCTCGGGCTGATTTCAGTCCCTCCAGTATAATATCAGCTTTTTTCAGAGAACCAATATTCACAGGGCAGGCATTGTCGACGTTGCACTTATTACTGAACGGGTCACCAAGCTGGAAATGATACATCTGTTGAACCTGATGTTTCTGAGCTAGTTTTTGCAATATTTTCCTGAGGACAGGGTTGTGTCTTGCGTCTCTGACGTGTACAATATCATCACAGGACACACCCAGAGACGGAGGGTCCCCGTGAGGCTCCATGTTGAGATTGACCCGCACGTAGAAGGAGTCGACGCCTTTAAAAGAAGGCGAGAAGAGCTGGGAGCACAGCTCGGAGTATCCTGAGGACAGGAACGAGAAACGGAGATGGTTTAGTCTCACAGAACATAAGACTGAGGTTTCAAGAATACAGAAGAACACGGACTCACCCTCTGTGTTGATCCGGTGTTTGAGAGACGAAGGGTCTCCCTTCTACACAATATAATATTTGCAAGTATAGAGTAGTGGCTGATGTTTTTAGTCAGAAACAGTTAACCTGTAGTGTACACTTACTACTAATAAATAACTTTAGTGCCGAGTTATTTATTTGCACTGTAAGAGACTGTATATTAACGCAGCCCCTGTCGGTCTTCTCACTCTCACTTTCCCGCCACATCTGGCCAAACAATGAAACCTAGCCAAAGTAGCTAGATAGCATTAAACATATAGCTGCTAATGCTATCAATATAATGCCAAATGAAGAATGATGGTCACAGAAAAGAGTGTAAGCTAAATTAAGTTAAAATAAATATAATAAAAAAAGAAGTTGGGCCTAAAGGAAACATAATTGTCATCCAGGCAGCTAAACTCAAACAATATGTAGCTGTTCAACATTGGCAAAAACATTTTTATTTAAGTTAAAACATATTTATTTAGACTCCTTGCTCACATTATGACAATATCTGCTCACTTTGTTAAAAACGTTTTGTTTCTGTAATAGCTTACCTTAGACGCTCCTCCGCTGACACATCCATCCTCCACAGCAGCCAGAGGTGAAAAGGGCAGTTTGGATATTTGATGGACAGTTGGACAGTTGAAAAATGATACATTTGAAATAACTTAACCGTGATTGGGCAGGACAGTGGACACACTAATGTGTTGACTATGTGCATTTTTATTTTACACATGTGTGTGTAAAATGCTTCAGAAATGACACTGAATGTGTTGAATTGCCTTTGACACAGCAGTGTGTAAAAAAATGACACATTACTTCTAAGAGTATAGTCAGGAGTCAGTGTCTCTCCCCCAAACTCACACATATACAATTCGATATGAACTGAAGAGCCGCATGAAACTAGGCAAAGAGCCGCATGCGGCTCGAGAGCCGCGGGTTGGCCACCCCTGCGTAGTGTATTTAACAGGTGTGGGAGAGAACATGCTATTTTTACTTTCTACTTTATATTCATTTGCGAATCAAAGGCAAACTTGACTTGATAATGAGTTTTAGTAAATGGCCATTTGATCACAGTGAATGGTCCATAGTGCAATTTAAACAATGAGCAACCTCTGTGATACAGTACAATTAAAAACAGTGCTTAGAATAACAAGCACACAGATTATTCAAATTTAATAAACAACTTAATTTATCCTAATTGACAAAGGTGGGATTCTTTTGAAGATACGTTTTTAATTTCCATATCAATCCAGTCCCATGTGAAACAAACAGCTTTTTACACCACAGACTCAGAGGATGCATTTTAAGTAGCTGAAGCTTTCAAACCAAGCTTGTCAAGGTTTCTGAAGTATATTTTGATAAGCACTTCAAATGCAGCGAGGTCAAATTGATCAAACTGACCAATGTAGTTGTTTATGCTTTTTGGTCTTCTTACCTCCCTGTAGTGTGTAGGTTTTTTTGTGCTGGTAAATGGTCTGTGAATACTAAAATCCCCCCTGCCCTGCCATTGGACTCCATTGTTTACTTCTGCAACATAATGACATCACTAGGTAACACTCACACTTCTATTGCTAGAGCTCCAACACATTGTAGTGAATAGGCTAAGGGGCGGGATATATTTTAGGGGTTGACCTATCACAACAGAGGTGGCCAGCTAACCAATCAGAGCAGACTGGGCTCTGGTTTCAGACAGAGGGTGAAAACAGGTGCTGCAGCACAGGCAGTATGAGGAAAATAGTGGAGTATTTACTAATAAAAACAAATTGTTAAGGTTTAAAGAGTTTTTCGCACACTGTTGGTTTAATTGTTTATGTCGTGTCTACATACGGGAAGAATAGTCTCGATTAACTAATGTGTTAGCTGTGAATTGTTTTTTTCCAATAATATTTTAAACTACCTTAAACCCACTGAAAACTACTGCAAATAAAACTGTAACTGTTTATGAAATGCCACTTCAACAACATCATTGCCGTTCGGTATCAGTGACACAGTGGAAAAGCATCATGGGCAGTTGATTAGTCACATAGGAAAAAAGCTGGTTCTGGTTTTTTTTAAGCTGGTGCAGCCATCTGTTTCAAAGGTGTACTAAGTCTTTCTGCTCTGTGTTCAATAATACTAATGTACTAACTGGGGACTGTGTTTGGATTTGGATGAATAGCAATAGTGGGCATGGAGATCCACACAGAATTAAAGAAGCACACAAACAACACTGTAATGAAGCCAAACAACATCATAGTTATGGAGTGTGAATGTGTGTGTGTGTTTGTGTGTGTGGGCATGAAGTGTGGCAAAAATGTGTTTTACCCTGTGGCTGTGCAGATGCTCTGGGCTGGCTCAGCTGCCACAAAGCCCCAGAGAGGGAGGTGGTCCAGGTGCTGTATACCTCCCTACTCACACACACCAAATTCCCCACCAGGAGACTTATTTCCCTCCTAGACAGTTGTCCCCAACCCCCACTACCAACAACAACCCTACCACTTTCAAATCCGTGAGCTCCACCTGTGCCAGTTCTCCTCAGGCTAGTAAAGATAAAAACAACATTGTAGATCCTGGAGAGTGAAGGCCACAGTGAACCAGCCAGTCTCTCTAGGTACTGAGCAGCCATCTGTGTGTGTATTTGCATGTGTAGGCCCATGTTTAAGGCGGGTATGTGTGCATATGAAAGGGCATGTGGGTGTGATAATAAAACAGAAAAACCTATCCATGCCTTGAGCCTAGGTGTTTTCAGCATCGCAAGTGGTTAATTGCTTGGACAAAAATGTAGGCAAAGGGAACCTCGGGGGCAAAATGACAGATGTGGTGTTGGTGGTGCTGGTAATAAAATCTAGTAAAAAGCTGGAGAGAACTGAGAGAAGCAGACATAAGAAAAGAGAGAGATCTGGAGGGCGTGCACGGCTAATAGACACAGTGTATGTGTAGAAGATAATTCGCAAGCCTTCTCACCATTTTTTTTCCTATATTGTACTTTTCAATCATGCCAGCCATTTTTCTCTGGTCCTCCCGCCAAGAAACTTCTAAGGACACAAATGCTCATTAGTGTCAATATGGCTTTTAATTACTGTTCTTTTTCAAATGAGTTAGCCGTTTAAACGGACCTTCCCTAAAAAAAAAACCTCAGTCGAACTCAGCTAGGGGTAATGTCATGACGACTTTACATCTATTTCTAAGTTAGACAAGCACTTTGTTGGATAGTTGTATCTCCCACAAGCGAAGACAGCGATGGGGTCACAAGCTGTCAAAAGTCTGCCAGCAAATGCCTTTGGTGTGAATCAGGGACTGTTGATTCTCTAACCTTTGACCCTTCAGATATGACAGGTATCTACTTATTAAAGAAGTCCATTTGCCACTTTGATGTATTAATGCATAGTTAGAGGGGAGGAGGGACGGATGAATAGAGGGAAATGGGGATAGTAGGACTGATCGGAGCTCCAGTGAAAACAACAGGATGAACGAGGGGGGGATGGTGTTATAGTTAGCCGACAGCTTTTGATGGGTTAGTTCAAAGTGGAGACCAGATGGTGTTTTTGGAACTTCCAACTTCTCTGTGTTTCCTGGAGATAGTGCCAACACAAATTGTTTTTTTCCCTTTCTTAAAGCTCAATTTCCAATCTCTCCGGGTCACCGTAGGACCAGCCTCACACTGCAGGAATGTCGGATGCCTCTGAAAGATGTGGAAGCTGTTTATAGGCCATCCGCATGTGGCTTGTAGCCTCAACAATATGGGCAGAGTGAAATACCTCAAAGGAGAACAGACAGACAGAGAACCTGAGGTCCAGCATATTGATCATGAGATATTCAGCCGTGGTACAGCAAATAATTTACTTGCTTTAATGAAGGCAGATGTTCTTCTATTTATACAGCAGCTTATGAGCAGCGCTGTACTCCATGTAGCACATCTGTCCAAATATGTGCATAAGCATCATCCTTTGTAACTAATCCTATCAAAAGATAGTTTTCAAAGCTATGTTTGGACAATTGGAAATATGATATCAGTATTGCAGCATAATAAGAGCTGAATGTAATCTACAGAAAAAACTAACTTTTTCATTGCCTTCTTATTAGGGGTGTAACGGTATCCGTATTCGTCCCGTACCGTCACGGTTCGGACGTCACGGTTCGGCACACGACGAATACGCCACACGACGAATACGCCTTTTTTTTTGCGAGTGGGAAAAAAGTCTGTCACTCAGGGCAGTATCCACTACATTATATATAATCCAGGGGGCGGTATTGCGCCTAAAAGCTGTTTGCCAGCCGCCCTTAAACAACAAATGAAGAACAAGAAGAAACAACAACAAAACGAACAAAATACAAGAAGAAGAAAAGTTAGTATGGCGATTTCAGATAACACACAGGAGCTAGAACCCCTATGGCTAGAACCCACCTGATTCTTTTAAATCAGCTGTGTGGGAACATTTCGGGTTCCCTGTGGACAACAACAACGACGATGGAGTGCGCGAGTGGTGGATCGGACGAGGACGGTGTGTTGGCGTTGTTCGATAGCGGTGCGGTATGCTAATGGAACACGCCAAACATGTTAAATCATATCAGAAGGCATCACCCAGATTTGCCAATCACCGGAGCCCGGCAAAAGACAGCAGCAGTTCAACAGCTGATCCCCGCTGTTTTTAAGAAGACAATAGACATGAGAGCCGAGAGACCAAAATAAATAACGGAAGCTTTTGGCATATGTTTTTCAACGACTTTGCGCTCTTGAAACACTTTCTTATTATTTATGTCATATTTTCAAGACATCCTTTTTAGTTTTACAGCTTGATTAAACCTTTTTGTTTGACATCAGCCATTATAGATAATATAGCCATCTGAGTGTGTGTGGTACTGTTTGTGGTTTGTTTTTAACTGTTTAATACAGTTAATTATTCAAAATGTCAGAGTTCCTTATTTTTAAACTGAAACTTGCACTACTGTTCAAAAATAAATAACAACAAACCTGGAATTATGCATTTGGGACTTTTTTTTGCTTTTTCTTGTTGTACCGAACCCGTACCGAACCGTGACCCCCAAACCGAGGTATGAACCGAACCGTGACTTCTGTGAACCGTTACACCCCTACTTCTTATCCATATGTGCTTTTCCCCTTAAATCTTAACTTCATTTAAGAGGCTACTCTAGCTCAGTAGGTAGATTGTCATCCTCAAATTGGAAGGCCATTGGCTTGATCTCTAATGTTGAGTCTTTTATGGAAGATACTTAACCTAAATTCCTGATGGCATGGCAAGCTGTGTATGTGTTTGCATGTTAGTCTCCCTGAGCAGGTGGCACCTTGTATGGCAGCCTCTGCCTGTGTATTAATGTCTGTGAATGGGTATGAAAGCTGACTTGTATTATGCAAAAGGCCTTTGAGGGGTTTCAAAGACTGGAAAAGCGGTATATAAATGCAGTCTTTACCATTTTCCTCTCACTTTCCAATTCTGTCATCTCCCTTCAGATGAGTTGCCATTATCTGCTTGATTAAGCCGCGAGAGCATGTAACTGCTACCAAAAACAAATCCTCCCCAATTGCACATCTGCATGTTCTTTATTAATTAGTCTCAACAAATGGCATTCATTTTCCCTCCACATGGCTCAGCTTGTTTGCAATGCAAACACATAGAGTCTTGGCTTTGCTCGTCCCCAGCGCATTAATTTCCCAGTATGCGTTTGAAAGTGTGTTTCAATGTGGGGCAAAGCTAAGCAGATATGCAGCAGGACTAGAACATATTTGAGGAATATTTTAATTTGAGACATGAGTGGGATGAAACAGTGGCATCAGAATCATATTTCACTGCAGTAGTTTTATGCCAGGGGCTAGCATAGTTTAGTGATTAAAGACCAAAGGGCATCATTCAAGTGAAGTCATGCTGCTGGAGAAAAACAGCATCAGGGGGTAGCCTCCCCTCTGCTATCAAATAATTACAGTCCACTAATGCACTAGTATGGACAACTGAAGTCAGCAGTCTATCCACAGCTCTGAATCACCTAGATTGGCTTTAAATCCCTCTCATTCTGGCAACATCACCTGTACATACTGTATTTAGATGCTAATTTGTCTAACCCTTGGTCAGATAACTGTGTACGAACTTCCCTGGGAATGAAAATGCTGAGGTGGATGTTAATCATAAGCATTAAAGTGAGGATAAAAGAAAATAGCGTTGTGAAATGCATTGGATTTTAGGCTGGTTTAAGCTGTAGAGCAATGTGCTGGGTTGTGTTTAGATTACTCTCATTTGGATGGCTATAAGGATTGAGCAGAGGGAATAAAGGGCACCTAGACTTAGAGGTGAGCGGAATACCAAATGTTGAGAAGGGCAGACTGACTGAGAAGATTTTAATTACTTTGGTTGCCATTAATAGTATCGCACGTAACACGGTCAATTAGAAAACTCTGGGCCTGAAAATAAATGAGTCTATTAAGTCTAAATATTGGGAACCACACAAAAAATATATGCCATAGGAAACTGCAGCATTCATTTACAGTATATATTCTAATTATACACAGCAATATTGGGACATGCGCTTATTTACTGCCTTTTTTAGAGCAAGATCAGTATTCGTTCAATCTCAATCTTCAAATGGATCTAGCACAAATGATGTCAGATACATATTTGAAAGGCATTAACCCTGCATTGAATAGCTGTCAACTCATAATTTGAAATGAAGGTTAAAAGCATCTGACTCACAAATGCTGCCATTTCAAGTCTGTATGCTTTCAATTTGAACTTAGATAAGTGGACCTTAAAATACTGAGGTCTTACTGTATACTTTCCTATTTGGAGTAAAACCTATACCCAAAGATCAAAGTGTCTTTCATGCCGGCAATTTATGAGATCTTGGAAGGACAGAAGTGGTTGTGGTGTGGGCTCTCTAGCCTGAGTTTGCCCTCACAAGATTTTTACTTAATAATAATAATAATAAGCATTATTTGTACAGCACTTTCCATTCATCAGGTGCAGCTCAGAGTGCTTTACCAAAGCACATATCACAATTTAAAACACAAAAAAACCACAATGTGAGTCACAGGGTGTTTCTCAATGTCGAGGAAGGCTGCTTCAGAGCCACTATTTCAAGGATAGTACGTCATCGAGTCCCGCCGAAAGACTGTTCCAATGTCCAGGATGCTTGGAATTCTACCGAGGCCGGCGTTCTTCGTTGCGGGAAATTTGTGTGTATCCTGCGCAGTCTTAAAATCCCCACAATGCTTTGCGCACAGACCAATTTCAAAATCTTTGGCGGAAATCGCGCTCCATTTAAGGCGGGGCCTCGCATAAGACGCACACCCGCACACCTGTTTAGCCTGTTCCACCATTCTTCGTTTTCCTAGGCTAGGAAGGATTCTTGCCTCGCTTCTGAGGACTGACTCGGAGGGACATGTCCTACCAAGGAAGCGTCCTCCAGCATCCAGTAGGTACAAGGTATGATAATGAAAAATAAAACACAATAAATGGATAGTGATCGCTCTCGGTAAACAAAAGAAAGACAGGCCTCGACTACCAAACGCCCTGTATTTTTAACAGTGAGTCAGGTGTACATTGTGGAATCACTTGCAAAACTCCTGTGAACAGCATGTAAAGGTGTGCAAAAAAAATTACAAGTTTGCACTAAACATAGCACCTAATTATGTTATTTGTGGAAACTTAATTATAAAATGCTGTCAACTTTGTTATGTTTTTTGCGTTATTTGTATTTCATTTAATTCAATACTTTCCCAAAACAACTTAGATGCCTTTTTTTTTATTCACTACCAGTCATCCATACATCACTACATTTAGTCTCTAGTTCCTGCAAATCGTAAATACATTTGATAGCTTTTTATATTTGGATGGTAATCATTCTCTTTTAGTATGTCTATGTGTGAAGAAGGAAGATACACAGAAGAAGCCAGTACATCTCAAAATATGTCACTACTTTCCCAAATTGCATCCCTTCAAGGCTATTTTGTGGTCATGATAGAGATTAAGGCCATTATTATGTGAACATGAATGAATAATAGTGTATACCGCCACAGGGAGATTTGGTAAATAAACACATATTGTGACGGCTTCTTGCTGTAGAACAGAGGGAACACCCAGCACCGTTGTTAAATATGCATGGTCAAGGTGTTACGTTAATTTCACACGCTGACATGGAGCGCCTGAAGGAACTATTGTCTTGAAAGGTCGGGTGATGGCCTTCTTTGAGAAAAAAATAGTTTTATTGTGGGAAGAATGTTTGTTTTGCTTGGGACTTTTTTCAATTGCATGACAACAGTTGGTGAAATACATTCTGTTGACATCTATTATGGCTGTGCAGGGTCAAGTCTTTTGTGTTTTTGTATCACAATTGAGCTGTTTTTCTAAATTGGAAAATTAACTGGAAGGACTTATATGAGCATTAGCAACTACATAATTATCCTTACATCAATCTTTTGAGCTGGGTTGTTTTTGGGCAATGTAGAAGATTTGGGAAAGCATTAGTGTGTGTTTGACTTGTACATGTGCCCAGTCATTTCTCAATATCTGACTGCGTCCCAATTCAGGTTCTAGATCCGCCAAAAGCCTGCATTTCCATACTAAATATGTCATAGCAGGCGTACGGAGCCTGGTACAACATTCTTCCTCAAATGATTCCAATGAACCCACACTTCTACATTTGGAGGACATTTCCAGGAGATACACTTTAAAACTATTGAATAATCTAGAACGACTGATCTAATTCATTTAAAGCATTTCAATTCTCAACTTGGTTTGGTTATCGTTTGGTGTGTGCTTCCTTCTCTGTATGACAAGAGCAGCTTCCCATCAATATTTACCACTCGAATGGACTAACAGAATTTTAGAGGAGCAGTCTCATTGGTCAGACCCATGTTCTGTTTGGTCTTTAAACTTAAGGAGGTCAACTTTCTTCTGCTACTGTCCCCCCCTGCCAGTCTCCCATCATTTATTCATCCAGCACCTGTGTTTATTGTTAAAGAAAGACTGCTTCTCACGAGAGGTCTTCTTTGAAATGCTTGATGCATTCATATTTAAGTAGTTTCCAGATTTCTCACAATATTTTTCTCACAATATTTTCATAGAAAAAAAGTGTATTTCAGTGTTAAAATTACAATTGAATAATCAATGGCTCAGTAAACCTTTACAAGACACAAGTCACATCTGGAAGACATATATCTACAGTAGACATGTATTCAGTCGGCGTATCTCAGAACACTTTATCATTTTGTGTTTCGTGGAAAGTGCACACGGTGCACCAGAGCTCCCATTTTTGGTTTGGTTTCAGCAGGGGCGGTTCTAGGGGGGGGGGGGGGGCAGGGGGGCCAGTGCCTCCCAAACACTGACCTCTGACCCCCCTGTGGCCCCCCTAACAATGAAAAGTTTTTTTTTTTTTTTTTTTAAATGTATATTTTCTGGTACTGGGTTTGCCAAAAACCGCAGGATTTTGTTGCTGTAATGTGAGATTGTGCAGACACCCTTATGTAAAGTAGAGATGTAACTGTTCATTGCCTTTATTTTTATATAAATATGGTGTTAGTGCAAACATTGCACTATAACTTAAGCTGAAGCTAACAGTAATAACTATAAGATCTATCTGAAATAAACAAGTGTACTGAAACAAATACCAATAACTGTATTGCATTGTTTTCTTATGCGCAATTACTTCATACTGTCTAGTTCTCTTTTTCGTCCTGCATTTATTGTGCCCCCCTCAGAAAATAACTGGCCCCCCAGTGGCCCCCCCAGTCAAATTGGTCTAGAACCGCCACTGGGTTTCAGATCCTCTTGTTGAGGCAAGAACCTTTGTAATAGAATAAGACAGCATTGAAATTAGCCAAATTGATGCCTAATACGAGTGCATCAAAGTTCAATCACAACAGGTTCCATTTCAGGAGAAGCTTCATTTGAAAGTGGTTCTTAGTGCAAACTCCGTAGGCTCTGCTGAACTGTGCTGAACACTTTACCTGTCAAGACTGAGGACGATGCTGGGGGAGTGAGAAGGAGGGAGGGGAACAAGAGGCTAAGCCTTCTGGGAGACAATTTGAATCTCGACAATTAGTCTCTGCTGTCGCTCAGTTTGATCTCACACTGTGAAAAATGTTGTCGGGAGCT
This sequence comes from Gymnodraco acuticeps, assembly GCF_902827175.1. Taxonomy (NCBI): domain Eukaryota; kingdom Metazoa; phylum Chordata; class Actinopteri; order Perciformes; family Bathydraconidae; genus Gymnodraco; species Gymnodraco acuticeps. The sequence goes on from NW_022990398.1 coordinate 782,930, forward strand.
CTAATTGTGTAAAGAACACATTTTTGAATGCTAATTAGAAATCCGCTGCCATCATTTTTCAGGGTTGAATCAAACATTCAGAAGCGGGTATGACGCTATGATGGCGGGTAGTTATCACAGGCACATCATTATACATGGTGAGAAATCATTTTTCATGGGGGCAGACTTCCCTCCCTGACTGCATGACAAAAAAGGACGAGGACAAACTGCAAGGGCTGCAAACACTAACAACTGTTAATCATTTTTACTCCCATGCCTGAGTTGGCCTGATCGCAGCGGGCGCGCTCTCGCCATGCTTGCCTCTCGCGGTGCACATAATGAAAATAATGGAGCAGTCAGTCATATTGCCTCTCTAAAAAGTATTTTCTGCTTTATTAGTCATACTTAATGGTGTTGAAGGGGCCGTGAGTGATGCAAAATCCCTTTGTTCAAAGCCCCTCTTTTACAGTGAACGGTTCTTGATCGAAAAAAGATTCCCTGACAATTGAGGCTGAATGTGTTTTACACGCTGGGCTTACTTTGCCTATTTTAGAGGGGAATTGTGCGTTCTCTCATAAAAAAAGATTGATGGCGCGAGCAAGGAAATAAAAGAGGTGGAGACAGTGTGCGTAGCGCAACACCAGGCAGGTAGTCGGACCAAAACAGACAATCCCATTCATTTTTAGATGGACAGCTCCTTTGATATTTTATCATAGCGAACAAAAAAAAGTGATGCATCGTCAATCCATCTTCCACCTACATGGCTTGAAAGCAAAATGGAATCCAATTATAAATACCCATCAGAGCCTAAAATGAATCCTATATGTTTACAGAGTGTTAGTCACGTATGCCTGTCAGACAGTTTCACGCCTATACTTGTAAGAAATTCCACAAATACTGAGTAATGTGTGTCATACGCAGACTTTTACCCCCAATCTCTATTGATTGATTTCTAGGGACTTCATGAGTGAAGGGAGAGACATTGAAAGGTATGAAGAGAGAGGGAGAAGAGGTTTGCTTACGCTGGATGTCAATTGTGACGCTGGTCTCCTTGCCGTTGGGGACTGCCTTGTTGGAGGCTTTGCAGGTGATCTGCTGACCCGTCTCGATGTTGGAAGGCGAGAGGTAGAGCGTGCTCACGGTGCTTTCTCTCCTGCCGTCCCGCAGCAAGGTCTGCAAAGAGGAAGGCAAAGTTAGTTAAAGTTGAAGAAGAAGTACATGTTTTCGGCCTCTAGATCTATACCACATGGTTGTTTGGTCTAATGGATTAAAGTGCAAAAAACTTAGATTTTCTCATATCAAATAATCTCAAATTGTTTTGATTTTGTGTAGTAAGCTTCAAATGCAGTGAACTCCGAAATTAGAGTCAAACACTATTGAATAATATGTTCAATAGCTCAGACTCACAACACTGTAAATGATATTCAAAGAGTGAACAGAGATAAACAGTTCACCAGATAAGCTTTGATGGAGAAGGTGTAGACCTGGGGAAAAACCCCTGAACAAAACAGCAGAACATTCATGAACACACACATCTCGTCCCTTGGGGGACCACAGGCAAACCCTCAAAACACAAGTACAAATATGTTTTTTGAGCCTCTTTGTGTGTCTGGAGAGCTGCGCTCTAGTGCACGGCTTGTCATACTCCACAAAGGAAATCAATCTTCTTTTCAGCGCTCATCCTCTGAGCCTTACATTGTGGAAGCCATCTGGAATCGGTTGGTAGCGCTCAGTAGCTCGCGCTCTCCCCAAAACGCTCAGGGGAGGGCTCTGGGAGTCTATGTTAACCAGTGCAGGGCAGAACAAAGTCACTGACTAGAACAAATTGCGTGGGCAACAGGTCACAGTGTGGTCAACCACAAGATGCATTTCCCTGCCATCTATTTAAAGAGGCTCACTGTGGCTTAGTGTTTTTTTGTAAAAACACAAGGCCCTGCCACAGTAAAGTACAGCCATTTTCCTGATGTAGAACTGTTGAGTGAAGAAAGCTCACATTGGACTTGTTACCTTTGGATAAGCCTTAAAGATGTAATAACACATCAAGAAGATAATTACATCTCAGCATCAATGCAACATTTTAGTCTGAAACTCGATTCTTTACCTTGTCTACAAAGGTTTATATATAAAGGCACAAAAGGCAGGATGAAATGTCAGGACTACATAAGATACATTACTGTATTATAAAGCGTAATCGCAAAGTGCAGTAGAGCATAATGCTATATTTCAACCACCATTTTCACTACCTGTTAATCATTGGCTGAGTAACTCTAGTTTGTTGTCATTGCACAAATCAGTGGTAATTATCTTTTCATTTCTATGCAATGCTTTTTTTAAATTTTAAAACCCTGTAATCTAAGAATGTCTCCCTCTCCTAAAGATACCATAATCTCAATAATATAATTAGTATGTCATTGAACTTCTAATTAAGCTGTCAAGATTTTTCCATATGAACCTTTTATCCAACTTTAAGTACCTAAAGCTCCCTCTTAAGTATCAGAAGAAAGTCTCAGCCTTGTTATGCATATTAATAAGCATTTTATAAGGATAGGGATATTATAGATGCCATTCATGTTCCTGTGGAGCCCATTTATATGTGAAGAACCATGTGATGAATTTCACATTTGTGCGTGAGTCACTTCTAAAGCAGAGCGCATTAGCTGTCAGACGTGGGATATGTCAATGTAATATCCTTTCTGACACAATCAGGATTGTTTCCCTCGTCGCCTCGGACCCGTCTGAAGTCTTTAATCTTAAAAAGGGGGTTAGCCGGTTGCTGCATTGAATTCAACACCATGACTACATTACAATTTGATACATTTTCATATCCCTGCCTGGAGAATATACTAGGCTGGAAGGGGTTAGCATGAGTAACAAGATGGAGATGGAAAGGGTTGCTTTTTTGCCACGTACATTTAAATCTTTATCAGGTGATTTCTGAACGCTAAAGGGCAAATGAGACCGAGAAACACAGAGCAATAAGCCAAACTATTGCTTGTCAAGTTGATTTATGCAAACATTAGCAGCAGCAACAGGGACATCCCACTGGGGCTCTCTTTTCGACACACTTTTAAATTCAGGTCTAAATTAGCTAGCTTTGAGTCTTGGTTATGGCACTGCCTCTTAACATCATCATTCTGACATCCAACACTGTGTTTTATTTTGAGATGGATTGCCAGTTAGCAAACTAAACAACTTAACAATAGCTAACTAGCTTAATGGTGCAACCTCCAAGCTTACCGTTAAATAAGCAAGAAGGTGACCTGTCATTAGAAGACCAGACAGTGGCTTCAAAAAGCCTATCAATCTGGATAATACTAATTAATATAACTGGCTGAGCCCAATGGATTATCTTCTAAACAAAACTTGATGTGCTGCCAGCAGTGCTAATTCACTCTTAGCCCTAAACCGCTACTTTGTTTACTCTCATGCTCTATTCTACTTAGTGATCTATTTTAACAGTGCTGGTAATTCATGAATGAAAGGTTAAAATGTCAATCATGTAAGCAAGTGGATTTAATGAAAAACATTGAATTGTATTTAGACTTTATAGGTATTTTGATAATTATATGTGCTTATTTTAAAAGGTATTTTGATAATTATATGTGCTTATTTTAAAAGGTATTTTGATAATTATATGTGCTTATTTTAAAAGGTATTTTGATAATTATATGTGCTTATTTTAAAAGGTATTTTGATAATTATATGTGCTTATTTTACCAAAACAGCTTATCTCATTTTGGGAATAGCCTAACAGCCAAACTCATCTATAGAAAAATCTATAGATAATCAGAAACGTGAGTCATTAAACGTCTTCAGTGTTTTATGTTTGGGGCAGCAACCACTAATGTTGTTTTTATAGCTGAAAAGTCAATCAATAAGCAACCATTAATAAGACTAATGGTAAACAGTAAAACAAACGTTGCTTGATACTATGAAAAAAAATCACATCCACAAATAATTACAAATGAAATACAAATAAATACTAATTTACTATAGATAGTTAGGTTTATAAGATATTATCGGATTAGGCCATCTTTAATAACATACTAAATGTGGCTGTAAGGTCATACTAACAGTCCAATAAATGATTGAAAGGAAAATAAAAGTCCGACCGAATACATTTGATATATGCAGAGATCCCTCAGGGACGTTGCTGAATTCACAAAGTAAGCAAAAGCTAATAATATATACATCATTAATATTCTGCTTACCCATTCAACACGCCTTTGATTTGATACCAAATGCATCTCTGGGTTTCAATCAGCCATTTGAAATGTTGGACCACACAAGGGCTATTTGACTAAATATTCAAACCATTTATTTTTACGGTGTTTGCAGAAATGAAAATATGTCTTTTTTAATGTGGTCATTGAGGTAAAAATTGTTTCTTTTTTTAACTCACTACTCACCTTAAAGGCCCTGTCACACTGTCCCGAAATTGACACCCGATGGACACACGATAAAGGAAATGTTCAAATTCGGCTGTGATCGTAGCAACATCGGGCCATTCGTGAGGGCATCTTAAGCCATCGTATGACCGCCGGGGGAGTTTCTCAGGCTCCGGCAGCAACTTCGTGAGCGGCAACTTCGTAAGGCACTCGTGAGGACATCTTGTCAAGTCGTGTCATCTTTGTGTTATCATCGGCGCATTCGCCCTCACTCTGATCGGGGCGAATGCCCGATGGCACCGATGATAACAAGATGCCCTCACGATGGCCTTACGAAGGGCAACATTGACACACGAATTCAACACGAAAATGAACCTTCGCAAGGTCCTTCGGCTATTTTTTGGCATGCCAAAGATTTTGCCACCGCTCACGAAGTTGCTGCCGGAGTCTGAGAAACTCCACCGGCGGTCATACGATGGCTTTAGATGCCCTCACGAATTATTTCACACACACATACGGGTATTGGGCCGAGCGCGACACCGTACTTCCGGTCTGCGCCGTTTTACGCGAGGTGCAAGCAGCCGTACACCGTCTAGGTGTTGCTAAGCTTCCTGTACTGAATATCATAGTCTATTGCCTTAATCAATATCTCTAAAATACCACATATATGCAATGGCATGATAATATTATTGTGACAAGTGGGGTATTCACCTGGTGTTTCCAGAAATTAGACGTAGATGCAGCCAAAATCGACGAAGGCCACTGTCGTTTTTCCATACATCTGCAGGCAGTCTGTAACAACCCACACAGCTCTAGTTTACGCTGGTAATGACCTAAAGCACACCCCTCAAGTCCAGAGATGTAATCCGAAGACATGCAGCGATTTCTTCGGTCGTTAATTCAGAAAAAAAACCTACTGCGCTCTGCCTGGCTACATTAGCTAGCTGTTTATATTTGCACTTCCAGGATATTAGCACCTCCAGGAAAATGGCGCATTTATATATATTTATATGGCGCGTGTTGCATTGTGGGTAGTTCGTGACGTCACTGTGTGTGCCCGATGTTGCTACGATCAGAGCCGAATTTGAACATTTCGGGTTGTTTTATTGCACAACAAAATCATGTAAACATATTATGTAAATTATGTAAATATTATGTAAACTGAAAAGGATATCATATATTATTTTGAAGGCGAGTTGACAGGAAGTTGTTGTTGCTATGGAAACAACAACATGACGGAGAAAACGTAATATCTTCTACATATAAAGACGGAGAAAGTAAAGAACAAAGTCTGAAGATATCAGTACAGTATCATAGTACTTTAACATAATTGTTTGTGTTACTTTCATTGCAGTTGTATGTCTTAAATGTAATGTAAATGTTGCCTTCGTGTGTGGTTCGGGGCCATCTTCGTGCGAAATTCACAATTAAATATTCGTGTGTCCATCGGGTGTACATTTCGGGACAGTGTGACAGGGGCTTTAATAGATAATTACGAAGTTTTTAAAAATCAATTAATTAGAGTCATTTATATTTTTAATCTACACTGAACAAAAATATAAACGCAACACTTTTGTTTTTGCTCCCATTTTTCATGAGATGAACTCAAAGATCTAAAACATTTTCTATATACACAAAATAACCATTTCTCTCAAATATTGTTCACAAATCTGAAATAATCTGTGATAGTGAGCACTTCTCCTTTGCCGAGATAATCCATCCCACCTCACAGGTGTGGCATGTCAAGATGCTGATTAGACAGCATGATTATTGCACAGGTGTGCCTTAGGCTGGCCACAATAAAAGGCCACTCTGAAACATGCAGTTTTGCTTTATTGGGGGGGTCTGGGGGGGTCCGAAATCCAGTCAGTATCTGGTGTGAGGGGTAGGATTAGGGTTAGGGGTAGGGTTAGGGTTAGGGTAATGTTGTGAATTGAGTGGCCCATGGTGGTGGTGGGGTTATGGTATGGGCAGGCGTATGTTATGGATGACGAACACAGGCCACTCAATTCACAACATTACCCTAACTCTAACCCTACCCCTAATCCTACCCCTCACACCAGATACTGACTGGTTTTGGGACCCCCCCAGACCCCCCCAATAAAGCAAAACTGCACGTTTCAGAGTGGCCTTTTATTGTGGCCAGCCTAAGGCACACCTGTGCAATAATCATGCTGTCTAATCAGCATCTTGATATGCCACACCTGTGAGGTGGGATGGATTATCTCGGCAAAGGAGAAGTGCTCACTATCACAGATTTTTTTCAGATTTGTGAACAATATTTGAGAGAAATGGTTATTTTGTGTATATAGAAAATGTTTTAGATCTTTGAGTTCATCTCATGAAAAATGGGAGCAAAAACAAAAGTGTTGCGTTTATATTTGTGTTCAGTGTATATGAATAAGGTTAATTAGCTTTCCAAAAACATAGAAGATCTTCTTACATCAGCACAATGAGTTCTCATACTGTAATGTTGAAGGTAAGAGCCCATTGACTTAATATTCTCCTCTAGTGCTTGGGAAACTTTACCCGTCTCATAATGAATAACATTCTTCCACCTTATTACTCAATGGGTGTGACAATTAAAATGCAATAAAGTGCTCCAATTACACAAAAAAGCTCATGGAGGATAGGAGAAGAATAATGACACTGGGAAGCAGACAAAACAGCTGCTTTAAACAGTTGTAGGTTAGAGAGTTCGATCATAGAAATTAAATGGAAATAGAATACAAAAATTCTGCTGAAAATATTACACACAAACAGTGGCTGCTTCATGTAAATCTAGGTAATTTTACCTGCTATCAAACAGCAACATGATTTGACTTTAAAGCAGAGAAAGTACCAAAAAAAAGAAGCTATTTTCTTTCCAGGAAGAAAAGCTAAGAACACGCGTAACCATGTTTTAAACCTCCTAACACTGAGATAACACCCCAGTCTCCTGCTCACCTCTCAGCTTGCCACCAGAGCATTCAGAAAAAAAAGAAAATGTAGCACATCGGGGAGGGGAATGCATCAGGTTTTTCAGATGATTTGCTGCACCATTCCTGTGTAAATAATATCATAGAGCTCCTCTGCACACTTTCAAACCACAGCCCAGACCTGGAGGCAGTTCTTTGCATTTTGCCACTGAGTAGCTCCAGATGGGACATAGAGAATATTATTCATTAATTTCCTCTACCCACATATTCACCGCTAGTCTTTATATTTGAACCATTCACCTAAGAGCTTCTGCCACTTAATTATTTGGGGAGTCCTCTTTATGATATACCGTCCAAAAGTTTAGTTAAGCTACCCTCGCTAACGATACACATGAATTCAGTTACTCTTATATCGTCAAAACCAACTCACAATTATGTTAAACGATAGCTTTAATCATACACTTTCTCCATAACCACTGGTCCAGTAAATGGCTTTCTAAGAGGTCATATAGATGAGCTTTTGGAGGCCTTAGTGGGAAATTATCTTTGGGTCAGAACTATCATTAGACATGACACCATCAGGAAAGCCATTTCTGTGAGTCGTCCACCACATCTGCTCACATTAGTCCTCTTGATCTGCGGGATATGAAAAGACCATTAGAGCAGATGATTATGCTTACAAAATGTCCCCCAACTGCTCAGGATCCAAAAAAGACTCATCTTCTTTTAATGGAACCCATTGCTTGTTAATGGTGGGCAATAGAGACAAGAGAGAAAAGGGACACACTTGGGCTCAGAGCAGATATGTGAGCATCCATCAGCCACCAGCACAGCATGTCCTCATATCTGCATTCGCTCTGAGAGGAAGTGAAGGCAGGAAACACACCCCCCGCCCACTATTAGCAAGCGCCACCTCAAGCAATCACTTTATTCAAATCGGCCTGGTGCCGTACCCCAGTCCAATCAATGGCATTTATCTGCTCTTTGAAAAAATACGATAATGGGATGAGGCAGCACAGGGAGCGAGGGGAAGGTGGGGGAGGTGTTAGTGCTCCAAAGTGCCTGGTTTCTTTATGTGGTTTGTTTAAATGAAAATAGAACATGACAGTGTTGATTGCACGATTAGCCTAAAGGGTGAGTGTCAGTCAAAAGTCTATGGGGTCAGGTGATCATGCCACCAGGCTGGTTAGCACAGTATCGTGCACTTAGGCATCAGACGTGGGAACACGGTCTGTCAGTGAGAATCATACTGCGCCGCAAGAAAGGTTCTGGCAGATTCCAGCACGGAAAGTGACATAGTACATTTTGTAACAGGTTGAGAAGATGAAGAGAGACAAATACCACTGAAGGAGATCAAAACAGAGAAAAGCCAGTGATAGTTCCCCGATCTCGCCATCTGCTTGTCTGAGGTGATTTGTATACTGGGAAAAAAGGGCCAGCAATCTTTTAAGGAATCAAAACGCAACCTGGATTTTCAAGGGATTTCACTTAAAAAAGAAGTCTGGATGCTGAGGTAAACACCCACCAAAGACTCAGACACTCGCTCTGAAACATCTCATGGGTGTTTAGAAGTTCTGCAGTTATTTTCGGGAAAGCAAGACATGCAAAGATGTAAAGAAACAGGTGTTGTCATTCCCTATCTCTGATTAGCAACCCTCTTCCTTAATTCCACCCACACCCTTGTCCCCAGACGGCTTTCAATGACACACCTCCATGCTTACCTTGGAGTTCATTGCCCCATTAAGGACCTGTCCGTTGCGGATCCAGGCGATGGAGGCTGCCGGCTTGGCGTTGTCGGCATGGCAGGTCAGATTGAGGGGATCTCCAGCTCTTAAGCTCACCACCGGCCCTCCACTGATGACCGGGTCCTCCGGGGGAACTGTTAATACAAAGAAAGAAAGGGCATTAGCCACATGATAACCATATGATAATGATTGGTTTGCATAGGATTTAGAAACCAATAAGGATTGTGTAATTCATATTGAATCTGGACTATAAGTAAGTATCTGGAATTGTAATTGAGTTATAATTCAATATGTGTTCTCTTCTTGAAAACATAATGATGGCAAACAGGCATGTAATTACTTGTGGCTTTTTCATGCAATTATAAACATTGCGTTTCCATGTAATTGTGCGACTAGAAGTTTGATCCACATAAAACAAAAGATTTAACAAATGGCACTGTGAAGATTTGACTGCATGTCTTCATCAATCTCCTCACACAGTCAATTCCCATATAATGAGAGTACTTATGATGCTAACTCGAAACCCGGTTTTGGTTTGTTGTATACAAATGACTTTCTTAAGGAAATACAAAAACATGGTTACACATTCTGTGAAGGTAATGACTTCACAGTAAGAAACAGATTTAGCCTGTGCTTAATCTTAAACCGCCATTGGTGCGATATAACAGCTTTACACAAGTCACAGCAGGACTGTCTAAATACCAATCAACTCCCATCAGTCAAATAAGAAGACATTTTGCCACAATACACACAGGAATGGCAGAATGAAATGTGATTCAGTCCATGTATAACCCCCCTCAGATGCACAGATGTACATTTGCTGGCCAATTTCTCCCCTTCTCAGCTTTGACAAACACAACAGAGAGAAGAAAGGATCACAACAGTGCAATATGAGCCTCTCAATGGTACTGATCAAAGTCCTCTCCCTGTCTTCCCCATGAGCTGATCTGGATGTTTGTTTCTTCTTCTTTTTCTATAACTGAAACTGCAGTGAATTATTGATTGACCTGAGTGCTCATTACAATGCAGATCTGGGGCAAGATGAAATCAAAGGCTGCAGGCAGCTGCCATATTCCCCTTGCATCATGATTGGAAAGAAGGTTATTATGGGTTGGATCCATGCTGTCAAGCAGCACTGAGATGAACGAGAACAGAGAGAAATGTAATTGGGAAACAGTTTTATACATTTACAGACAATAAGTATAAAAGAGCAATCTTATGGCAGACATAAAAGAAAGCGTAGAGCCGGATACAATATTGCATACAGTATTCTACATTGGTCCATCTTCATTTACATATTGTTGTCACTTGACATAACTCATTGTTGTAGAGGAAACTTCTGTGTAGCTATGCAGTGGGAGTCACCGACTCAGGAAGGAGACACGGTAGGAGCAGTAGCTTTGATGTCAAACACATGATGGTTTATTTGGAGTTAACGCCGGAGGATTCACATCACAAGTCCAAGAGTCAGAGGTTCTGACTTCACGGTAGAGTTGCCACGTCAATTCTGAAGAACTCCAAACCCATGTATTTAGCTAGTTCAGAGAGCATCATCAACATGCTGCATAACAAGATAGAATGATAACACCTCTATCAGCTGACGCCAACAGGCAGGAACAGGGAGACAAAACACTGAGAGCACAGCAGCCAAGGTTACAGGTGCCTGTGCTCAGTCAGGACAGTTTGAACTGATACACTGGGTCAAAGTTATGGGCCTTGGAAAATATTCCACAACAATTGTCAATTTATATTTGCCGTGAATTTGTTTAAGAAAACATTAAGCACCTCAAGTTTTATATTAGAAACAGAAAACTGAATTTACTTTAAGGACATTATCATATAGTTATAGTTATATAGTTCAACTTTAAGACTATTGCCCATACAGTATGATCAAAATAATGTGTCAATACCTGGCAGCCTTTTCTGGACCACATTGACACCCTTACTATTGGTGAAGAACCCAATACTTCATTTTACAGCAGAGCATCCCCCCCCCCCCTTTTTCTTTGAAATACTATTTAATATTCACCCTTTATTTAATTTTGTTTTTATTTCCTTGCCCCCCCCCCCCCCCCCTTGTATGTTTGTGTGAATGAGATTGCGGGGTATTGGGGTTTGTAAACTGTACTAGGAAAACACAGTATTTTACATGTAATGTCTTGAAAATGTCTGTTTGATATCTGTGCGAAAACTAATAAAAAGATTTATTAAAAAATAATGTGTCATGTCATGCAGAACAAATGGAAAAGCACATTGAGATTGGTCTCCTTTAGAAACATTGCACTCCAGCTTTTAGTCACAGACAAGCTCATTTTAGTATTTGAGTGCGTTGGTAATTAGTGCACTGTTGTGGCATTTTGGTCTTTCGCACTTATGACTAATCCTTTTGCCTTACAAAAATGGTACATATAAATACAAGGAAACTATTTGTTTTTCCAATTTATCAGACTCAACCAACAGTGCCACATATTTGCAATGAGTACGGACTGGATCAGACATCTGTGGGCACAATGATTTCTGGAATCTGACTAGAACAGACTAATAACTCTGACCTGGACCAGTGGCTCTGCAATATTAAAGAACATTCCCACTGAAGACACTATGGTACAAAAGTGTTTGAAATGCAGTGTTAATTCTAGCAGGCTCCCTTTCATCTGGTGGTCATTATTATGCGTAGGGCTGGGAGAGGTAGAGGAATCTCAGGTCAGCACTATCACATCAGACAACAGAGTGCTGATGTAGGCAATGAGAAAGACTCTTTGTGAGAATGTGGTCACCTTCTGGTCCTCTATCAGCAATTGGAAACAAGGTCAAGGAGAACACATTAGTTTATTCCTATGCTCAGTTTAGAAACTACCGCATGGTATGCAAATGAGAGGCATGTAAAAAGCAATGTGAGCCGGGAATCTCAAACAGCTCTCGCATTTGTCAATAAAGGGAATGAACCAAATGGGAAGCTCAATGAAAGCACCGAGACAGTTGATTGCAGAGATCCAGCATTATTGGCTTGCTGTCAGTGCTCTCTTGCACACAAGACTGAAACATTAATTAAATGCCACGCACATAAGGCGGCCACAAAATATTTTTTTTGTATGGAGGGAGATTAGAAAGGACTGATAGGACAAATACTTGACGTGATCTTATTGCTTACAAGGCTCAGAACTCTCAGAGAACGAGAAAGCTGAGGCCCCTTTGTCATCTTTTAAGGGATATATTCCTCTTCCTCCTACACACATATTAGTACATAGGTGTCTGTCAACACGCATGCCAGGGTCAGAAGTTGACACCTCTAATGAGCGTGGATGAAAGGTTGCACACTGTTTGCAGTAAGTCACCATCTGACCTTTAGAGTCTCAGTTGTCTACTATTATTCACCGATATGTTTCTCTACTGAGAGATGTCAGAGCAAGAGGAGTTTATTATGTTGTGCATAGTGGAGCTTCATGGCAGGGAGGTCAAAGGCAGACCAAACAGAGCACTGCTACATGTCCAGGTCATGTCCCTATGGAAGGCCACCTGCCAGCAACACGCTGAGATTGAATGGTGAACAGACAGGAAATATAATGGATATGCCTTGCTACCTCCATCCTGCAAACATACCTTTGTATCTCGCTGTCCATGAGGTCTTACTGTATGTGCAGGGTGACAATGTGGATACAGTTTGTGACAGCCTTGACTGAAATCGTTTTTTTGTGTGAAAGTAGCACAAGGCTCTCAGTGTGTGCCCCATTGGCATCTTTTTGAAATTGCAACCATTAAAGAGCACTGAAAAAAGGCTCACAAGAAAGCAAGTTGGTTGTACTTAAAGGTGGGGTAAGTTTGAGAAACCGGCTCTTTAGAATATCTTAAGTGCTTTGACAAAAAATCCAAACAAAAATGTCATCTGTGAGGAGGGCTCTGTAAGGAAGTGGCAGATTTTTTCCGGCTGTGTATTTTCAAATTCTAGCGCACTCGAGCTGGTTTCTCCAAAATGACCTACCCCACCTTTAATAGAACAATATTCGAGTAAAATAGGAAACATTTATCCTCTGGGCAGTGGCGGCGCCAGAGTATTTTTGTTGGGTAATCTATGGTAGGGCCCATACAGTGGTGGGGCTCAAGTCAGTATTTGTAATGTAATTACATACACGCTATATCGCACCTTGACAGTGAAACGCACGCGTGAGGCTTTTATTAGATTTTATTAGTCTACTTTTATCAGCTAAATTACATCGAGAGCAACAGGTGAGTTAAACAATACAATAACATATTCTGCTAATTCCACGTTGTTACAACAGGCTACGCAGCGGCAGAAACAAGAAAAGTTGGCATATAGAATTGACACGGAGAGAGAGAGGGAGAGACACAGGTAAACAGAGAGAGACAGACACAGCACACAACAGGTAGCCTGTATCTCTATTGTCATACAAAACACTTTTTCAAATGACCCATTATTACAAAATATATTCAAAACTCACTATTCACTCTTCAGGTGGGTCGTGTGACACTGGCACCTGTTCGATTTGTACCTCAATGCGAGGGCGTTTAAGAACAAATCTATCCATCCGAAATATACAATTAATCCTAGAGGTTCTGCTGTCTGTCTGCAATTTACTCGGCGCGAGTTTGGGGACTTTTCACTGTGAACGTGACGAATCAGTAATGCATGACGCAGCAGACCCAACGTTTCGTTGCTCTGATTGGCTGTAGGTCTGTTCAAATTGCATTCGGAGGAATTTTGATCTGACCGCGGCCGCGCTGATATTATAACGCGAGAGAATGTCCACACCTTTAGTGTATAAAACTCCCCCACTACTTAGACTATTCCATGCACCCCTCTAGCATAAGCCCGAATGGTCTCAACCATATTGCGTCAGTAACGTGCACTTGTTGTTACCTATGGTTGTTACAGCAGGATCAGTTTGTGTGTTGTGGACACGACCGGTAGATTTTCGCAATCCGTGTTCTCAACATACTTACTTTAACATAATTTGTCAAGGTAGGGCTAAGCCATTTATTGGTATGGCTGTAGCCTACCCCAGCCATACCCTGGCGCCGCCACTGCCTCTGTGTATTGGCAGGTGAACGCCTTTATGTCTGCTGAGGGAATAGGAGGATTTGACCAATAACCCAACATTTATTCAATAGGAAAAACTCTGTTAAATTGATATTTTAGTCTTTCTCTTTATCTGAGAACTTCCACTGATCCTGCCTTATGACTGCCAGGTCTGACAGTTAATACAGAGGCCAAGCCTTGAACTTGAATCAGCCATCATCATTACTGGGCTGTTTGCAAACTCGGCAGTCCCTAATGGTTCTAAATTAGCTCTTTACTGCAGCCATTCGATGGACTTGGCATAAGTAGTGTGGTCAGTGGTACAGATTGATCGCTCCTCTTTAATTACAGGCTGACTCACTGCAAACCCTGTTCCTCTCACTACTTTCTTCTTGGGGATAATAATGTAATCTCTTTCAACACTTTCACAAATTTGCATTCTCCTGCCCGGGCAAAGACACCGTCGGCATGCAAACGCACAGACACAGACATTTTTCAGTTATTACAGGTTTGATACAAATCAAAGATAACTGATAGCAGCCACAAATGAGGTTTTTATTGCATGTCTGTATTACTCAAAGATGTTAGATGTGTGGTTTTACTAAAGACTTAAAAAGGCCCTATGCCAGTTCATTACTTTAATCCTTGATATAGTTTGTTGGGTTTGACCCACAACTTTAGGTTTTAGCTCCAAGCATTAATTTCTTTGTTTGAGGCAGAAATCCAATTGGTCTGTTAACCTCATCCCTTTGAGGGGTAATTCAACAATTTAGTTTAAAGGCTACTTACATTTCATGGAGGGCCGTCATCTCCACCAAGATAAAACTTTGTTTATGTATTTGTAGAAATCTACGAATGCTAACCCTATCTTATTTTAAACCCCACCTGGGTCACCTTAGACAAAAAGAGTAAAAAATACACAGTGATGTCAGAAAGCCTCATTGCAGTGAGATCATTTACTTTTACTGCATAATCAACCATATCCATAAATGGGACCAAGGCATATTGATGTGTAATTAACTCAACAGTGCAAGGCCGTAAGTCTGTCACCTCCAAGAGGGGCCTGTGTAAACCCTGGGGGTCATAAAGCTGCCTCTTGTGCCTTAATAGATATGAATTTTCCAAACACAGAAGATAGAACTCCCCAAACACTGAACATAAAACTTGAACTTATGTAAGGGGACGGTGACATAATGCGCTGGAGTTGGCTGAAAAGTCCACTTCAGTCTGGTAACAAAAGTGTTACTGATGGTGGACCTACTGGGTTTTCTATGTCAAACTAATATTGGGGACATTTCTAGAAAGCATCAGAGGAAATCCTACCTGCATCCTGGCTTTCCAGGAGCACGAGCAAGTGGAGAAAAAGCCATTTGGAGGTGAATGAATGAGATAGGGCTCCTCACAAGGAGGCAGGATGGTGTAAGGAAGGGGAGGCTTGCAATGTGTAGCTGCTGTATAGCGCTGTGCTTCAGCAGACGTGTCCTGAACAACAATGAGCTTCCTGACTTGCCTGTCTATTCCAGAAGAATGCCTGCACGGGCCGCCTGTCACCCCATTGCGACAGCTTGCAGAGTTTGTGATAGATAGATCAGGGGGGGAAAAAAGACAAAAAGGAGAGTAGACGAATACCCAGCACAGGTGGATACAAGAGACATGCGTGGCTCACTTGCCCAAATCACCGGCCCTCTTCAAGTGCTGTCAGTGTACATCTGTTTGAAAGCCAGACGATACCTGAGCCATGTGTTGCACACACATGAAGAACGATGAGTATGAGTGAATAAATGAAAGAAAGGTGAGAGAAATTCGTAACATAAACTGGATCACAGATGGCAATCACAAACAGTGTGACAGACTGTACTCACGTATACAAAAAATACGTGAGTACTGATTTGTATGTGTATCCTACCACATAGGGAAGTAGTGGGAAAAATGGCAGCTAATCGAATTGAATGGAATGATTTAAATGCTGGGGTAAACACAGACCCATTTTGAGTGTAGTAAAACACTTTTATCAATGTTATGGTAGTGTTGGTGTCAAGATCTACGGAATGACCGGTGCCAAATAAAGTGGAGCGATGAAGATGAGATGAGGAGTGGGGGGATGCCAGAGCTGTCAGGAACATGTAGAGCCTGCTCCTTCACATCGCAGCCATGTGCAGCCCGAGAAGCTGCTCTCCCCAGATTGGGAGGGTGCTGACATCACTGCTCACCACCCGGCTGCGTTGGGTTATATCGCTATATACCTATGTGTGTGAGTGAGACTGTGAAGGTGGGAGGCAGCGAAATTGGGATTCGGGTTCCAAAAATAACGCTTATTGCAAGGTTCTGCCAATTATTAGCCCCCGTGGTTCTACATTTTCCCCTGATGCCAATCATTTCTTTGCGAACAATTACAGTTAGCTGAAGCAAGACTATTTACAATGTAGTGTGAGTTCAGTTCTGCTCAGCACCTGTACACAGTTGGTACCGTTGTTTTGCAGAGCACAGATGTGTCATTTCTCCTCCTTCTGTTGAAATACCGAGGATTAAATAAATATCCTACATTCAGTCTGTCTGCCATAATAACGCACCTGCTCACAGCCACTCTGATATCATAGATGTACTTATCTCTCCATCTCCTCTTTCAGACAAAATGGCAGAAAAGGCAGCGCAATTTAAGCGTTAGTCATATTTTCTTCCAAAATGACTGCCGTTTAAGACACCTTATCTCTCACTATACTTCCGCTGAGATGCTTGGCTAGACCTAAATTAACTTTTGAAAGAGACAAATTGGCTACTTACACGGGAGGCTTTAAAGCTTCTTTTTTGAGTGTGTCTGAAATTGGCTCTCACACACATGCGCTACACACACAACGCCAATGGCACCACTCAGTAAGAGGGATATGGTAGGACTTCTAAATGATGAAATAAAGAAAAGACAACCCCAAATGACAGTATGTGAATGATACGACACACAACCATAACCCCTACATTTTTAAACATCATCCGAGGCGTGTCCATGTCTCACCTGCACCACCTCTCTAGACCTCGGCCTGGGTTTTAAACACTTTTAGGGACACTTGGTTGACTTTATTTTAAGATATTTCCCCTCCCCGTGTGCCTACTAACCCGTGTGTATTTTATATTTTACATTTTACATATTTGTTTTATATTTTACATATTTTAACATTTTGTTTGATGTGATTTTTATTACCAGCACGTGTTTTTAAAAGCACTTATTCTACTAAGCACTTTTATGTATGTATTTATCATTTGTCCAGACTAATTTTACCTGCATGCCGATTTTAAACAAAGTCAACCTCGGTACTTTTAGCCAGATGTTTAACCCACTTATAGTACCAGGTCTTTTACCAGATGTTGTGGGACACAGCCTCGGACAACCCACCGGGGGAGACCCCCTCTTAGGGGCAGGAGTACAGGTTTTAACCCTACCGCATACTGTATGCTCTGTGCTTCAGCCGCTGCTCTCTTTTATTGCATTTTCTTTATTTCATTTAAAAAAAATGTAACACAGACCAAACAGGGCTTTTATAAACTTGTTTTGGTTTTACTACAAGAGTTTTTAAATAGGTTTTTAAACAAAACATATTTACCGAGAGCCCGTACACCACGCTGCGTTCCCCAAAACCCTAACCCCAACTCAACAGCACACTGACTCAACTTACATACAAATAAAAAACAATATAACGATAATAATAAACATAAAATGTGTTCTTTGCATAAGCTTTTTTCCAAGAAACAACAACAATTGCACTCATAATTATTTTGTCAGTCCTGACACTAAACACATTTATGGAGCGTGTTAAACATTATTAGTGTATTTTTTTCATCACAACAACTCCTTAGCCTTCAGTAGCTCTTTTTGATGTTACTCTTAACCCTGCCCTCAATGTCCACCCCCATTACTAAAGGAATGCCAGAGTGACCTTTGAGAAAAAATGAATTCAGACTTATCCACAGAAAAGGCTGATTCAGCTTTGGCAATTTGGAACGATAATAACAAAAGATACCCTTGGGCTTTTGTGTGCATACAAATTGTTGCTGAAGCAAGTGTCCAAAAACATTATCTTGCAGGGAGGGGAACACACATTTTGCACAAGATGACTCATTCAAATGGCATCAATAATACGTGTCAAAAGACGAGCATCACACACTGTGTTTATGAAGGCATGTTTGTGGAGGGTCTTTACGTTTAACCCCTGCCACAACTATTCATACACCTCATTGTATTAAGGAACCAAACATGGGTTTAAATGTAACGCTAACAAAATTGCATTCTTGGAAGAAAACATACACGTAAACAATACTTTCGTTCTATGAGTGTGACTCTGAACCTTCCACAGTATAGGTATGTAATAATTAAAAATTGAAACATTGGCAATCATTTCAGCGAGAATTTGAAACTTTACTTGTATTCTGTTTTTTATTTTGCTATATGCTGCCCCAGTAATGACATTTACAAAAATGCAAAAGTCTTTCTGGAATTCATACTTCAAATACAGGTATCTCAGACCCTATTTTCTTCTTTTAGTGACATATTTTCTCCTGAAGTGTCAAGCATTGTAATTCTTCTATGTTTTCTGAAAGGAAGCTTAACTTCTTAAAGCATTGCCCAGATTCTGGCTGATCTAAATAGCATGGTCAGCAGAATGACCTTCATGACACTGTGCTGGGCAGAGCTGGAACCGAGAGCTATAATTATACAGTTGATTAAAAATGGAATATGAAAATAAACCAAGCTTATCACCCACACTTGCTCTTTGGAAAGAAACACTTACTGTAACAATAATATCACGATACAGTGAAACATGTAGATGAGCGTAAATGAGTTTACATGAGAAACCTGCATTCAAATGATGGGGACAGCAGTTCAGCTCTAATTCATTACTTGAGAATGAGTCATCTTGGCCACTTAGTTATCTGTTGTGTTTATATCTGATGAACTGTATACCTGATGAGCATTAAAAAGCACCAATGAGTCAATAAATAGCACCACACTTCATTATGACACCTTTTCCTTTTTGAAAAAGACAAGACACCTCAGAGTAGCTTTTCAGTCAAATACCTAAATCAAACAGCGGTGATCTCCTTTCCCTTTGTTCTTGTGGTCCCCAACCTCAGGTTGAAAGATTAGAGCAAAGGTCTGGAGCAGTGCCAACTTGCTGCAAGGGATATAATTAGCCCCAGGGGGCTTTTTTGGACATGAAACCCTCTTTTCCCTTCCTTCATAACTAATTCACAAGACCTTGGTTCTCCTTTGGCATCTAAGCCTTGAAAAGAACGCCTGGAAGGGTTAAGTTCAGCGCCCAATCTCCTTTTTAACCTCAATATTTTTTTGCAGACGTGTTAACTGTTTTCTCTTTAATTGCATTACTCTTGCACTTTGAGTATTGGCTGAAATGAATGAAAGTAAAACCAAAGCCTTCGTTACTTATTACAGATTTTCTTTTTGTTAATGAGCAGGTCAGGTTATTTTTTGCTGCTTCTTTTTCACCTTTCAATTAAAAGTTGAACAAAATCACCAAAAAAGAAAAGTAAGAGTATCGGTTATTTGGCAGTCATAAAGCCATTTGTCTATGTGTTAGTCAATATTTATGTTATTTCAGAGCCTATTAAAGTCGAGTGGAGAGACGCTCCTCCGATATGGCACATGGAACAGTTTGGGCTGTTATTGAGTTATGGAAGATGGAAGAGAGAGTTTTAGATTTATTCTGCTGTCAGCTCAAAGAAGGGAGGCTGCGTATAGACAGTATGTGTGTGTGTGTGTGTGTGTGTGTGTGTGTGTGTGTGTGTGTGTGTGTGTGTGTGTGTGTGTGTGTGTGTGTGTGTGTGTGTGGTTGGACTGGTCGGTGGGTGTGTAGGCTAAGCATATTGTGTATATGCTTATGTATTTGTGTGTGTGTACCCATAGGTGTGGGGCCGTAGCTGTCTTCCAAGTCGATAGACACACTCTGTCACCACTGGCAAGTAATTGACAGCTTGGATTTTGCAGTGACAAGGGCCTTGCATATATTTCCTCCATTACCTTGTGTGTGTGTCAGCCTGCGGTTCTTCCTGGCAGCGCACTCAGGAGTCAGCTAGCTCGGCAGGGGATTAAACAAACACCTTCTATTTGGGATTATGGGGAGGAATGATAAACTCGTTCACCCTCAATCAGCCAAATAGGTCAAAAAGGCTTCCTCTTTCTCATTGCTGATTGGTTATTTAAATAGAGTAAGGCCAACTACTGCACTTCCTGATGTTGTACATTGCTATCGGTTCAAAGTCAAGCATTTGAAAATAATTTGTGTCTTTGTTTTAATTACTTTGAGTAGTCAAAGTAGTGCTTGCCAAATCAGGAAAGCACAGGCAAAGGGATTAAAGAAACAAAATCAAGAATTATTTTCATCTGCTGTATGGCAGATGTTCACTCCTCGATGAATTCAATAAAATGACGGATTCATATGTGTAAGAAAAAACTCCCAAGGATACTAAGGAACATTGTCGAATCCTACACGTCATTGCATTTAGTTTAATGGCTGAATTGGGGACTGTGGAGTAATAAACATCTACCAATCAGAGGGTCAGCGGTTCAATCCCACCCCCTGCAGCTAACATGGTGAAATGTCCTTGGGCAAGATACTTAACCCCAAATTGCTCGTGGTAGGTTGCTTCTGATAAAAGCGTAAGCCAAACAACACAATACATTGATAAATACATTAGCAAATAGCTCAATAAAACTCAGGAACACACACAATGAATTCTTCTCTTCCTTCTGCGGTTGATCAGGCGGCAAAGTTTCCTTGGAAAGCTCGATGTCAGAGTTGCCAAACTTTGAAAGATTTCAACGAGTATTTTGAAAGACGGACAGTAGTGGAAGGAAGGAAAGTGCAGTAGCATTTCCAGCCCTCTGTAGAAGTACCCATAATTATTCACTCATATCCATTTGGCCTGGCAGCCAGAGAAACGTTACGCCGCAATTTGTCTTCTCCTCTCTCTCTTTTTTACTCTTGCTGCCTTCTCCCCAACAAATCGTTAGTTTCACTTTTCATTAGGCTGGATCAATAGGGCGGATCAGTCGCTCGTGGCAAGGCTACTGCATGGCAGACGCCGCTCTCTCTCCAATCTTTTTCTTTCTCCCAATCCCTCTTCCCTTTCTTCTGCTCATTGTCATTGACTCTGGCCTTTTTGTTCAGCAATCCTTCAGTGAGGGAGCTCGTGAGAGGCAGCAGAAGACAGAAAGCAGCAGGAGGCTTCGGGGCCCCAAGTGACGTTAGCCGACGATTGCACTTTTTCTACCCAGTAAGGCAGAAATGGATAACCCAATAAAGTAGAATTAAGAAACAGTAACCTATCAACATGTAGTAATAATGAAATGGAGGCTGTGTGCAGTGGAAGGTAATGCACATAGTAATGTAAGGGTTCTCTAATGTTAAACCTTATTGACACTGTCGGCCAAATTGGAAACATTAGCATTGATTTCATTCCTTTCTGATGGTTTTGATACAAAACACATCTTTTGTTCTCAGGTTCTACTGTTGATATTTGATGATGTTTTGAGGAAGACTGCATGTGAACACCTGCGTTTTCAGTGTGCCTCTATTGATACTTGGTGTGCAATCGAAAAGCGAACAAGGACACATAATGTACACTTTTATTGTTCTGAAGCACCACTTCAGCTATGGCCTTTTTAGTACTTCTGTCCAGTGTTTAGGCCGGAGAGTGTTGATTCGGCTTGAACAGTTGCTTATTTTCCCGTTTCCATTGAGAACACCTGGACATTATATTCACTATCAAACACAACACTGCTTTCCGTATTGATTCTGGTAGCATAATCATAATGTAATAACATAATTTAATAGTCAATGAGAGTGAGAAGTCAGTGACGCCAGTGAAGCCTTTGCCATGAGTTGTTTTACACTTCAGGGATCAGGGGTGGATGGCGCTGGTACATTAGTGTTGTTTGGACTGTGTGTGTGTGTAATGCGGACTCACCGAGCACAGTGAGGCGAGCAGGACTGGACCTCATGGCAGCCTGGACAGCCTGGCACTCAAACACAGCGTCATCCATCAGCTCCACACGCTGGATCCGCAAATGATGCTCTCCTGAACCGTGGTCGCCAATCACTGTGTAACGAGGATAGCCTGCAGCGCAAACACAGTTCATTGTAATCACATCCAAAATCGAAACATGACTCATTTTCCAAATTTGTAAGCTTTACACAATTATGGCATTAACAAAACACCACAACAACTTCGATGTACTCTCAAGTAGGCTTTATGAAAACATGTACTTTACTATCAAGTTGCATATGTTTACTGGCAAACACATTTTATTTTGAAACACACAATATTGGAATGAGTTGTTGCGTGTAATTGCATCTGCATAAGCACAAAATACAAACATTCACTAGGTGAGTATACTAACTTAATAGGTAAGCATATTTGTGATTGTTTATTTTCTCATTTATTCACAATACATCCCCATACAAGATTAATACATAAATAGTATAATAACTTTTTTTTAAAGCACTCCTGGCAATGCTAATGAGCGGCATGCATTCTGCAGAATGATGTTTTACTGCAGCCATAAACAGGAACAGCTAGAGTTTGAGTTGTTTCAGCATTACTCTGAAATGATTTATAGCTTAATAATGCAAGAAAGCAGAGCAATATCCAAGAGACCTGGGCATTTTACACAAGTCAAGCGAGATAGTTTTAACGATATCCCCCGAACTATTATCGAAATATGCATTGCGAGTGTGTTGTGGAGTGCGTCCCTCCACCGGGGCAAATAAGCAGGAAGAAGAGTGTGTTTGACTTGAGAGCTTTATGGGGTATTTCTCATGCTTTTAGAATTGCTTGTCTCCGAAGATCCCTTTTCTTTTTCTTTCACCCCATCTTTCTAATTATTGGTGATACAGTATGTACAAAGAAATGAGAATGTCTGTCTTTAAATATGCACACATTTAACATATTCCCAGAAAATAAAAGCTTTTTTCTCCAGCGTTCCTTAAGTAATTGAACGATGATGAAGATAGAGGATAGGATTGGAGACATTTTTACAGTAGAATAAGGACAGCCTTTTAACAAACCCTTATTTAAACTGAGTGCTTTGTAAAAGAAAAAGTCAAACTTTAGACACATGCCGTCTCCTTTCAAAAAGGACTGTCAGTATTCATCCAACTGTTGGGGCACTGCCAGCAAATGTTGGGGAGAAAAATATCGATATTCCAGTAACAGCTATCCAATGACTCATGTTCACTTCAGAGATCCCCAAACACTCCAGTCTTTCATTGTTAAGGTTTCACAAGCTGGTTATATGTGTTTGCGCCCACAAAGAACATAAGAGACTGGGCAGCCTTGTAACAGCTTTTTAAATCCTTGAGTTTTTCTTCTGCAAAAACCCATCGTATGCTCAAAGTCCAATTACCGCTATTGCTTCATTGAATCCAGTTGCCTTTAATAGAGCATGAAGTGGGCCTCATTTTGTGCTGGTGGGGTGAGTTACAGCCGATTAAGCCACTCTTTGCATTTCATCTTACTACGAGTAGCCTTTAATTTTAAGGGTCTATACCGTGGTAGGACACAAAACTGCCGAGACATACACATCAAAAACTGTGGATAAAATAAAAAGGAAGGCAAAAAGCTATGTCCTACCCTAAAAGGGCTTCAGTAGCACACATTATACATGTAACAGGGTTATTATAGACGTGATCATAACTGAACGCTTCTATTAATACACTTAATACTAATAGCCATCGAGTGAACAATGCTTTCTGCTTTATTATGTTTAGAATCCTGCCCTAAAATAGAGGACATTACATTATGTGCACAAGGTCACAGAGAGAACCATTTTGCTTAAATGTTCTCAATGTTCATTGATGAGATTCAAAGCAATAATGCCATTGCGCCATTGTGGATCACAAGGGTAATGATTATTGCACATTATGAATGCTGTGACCTTGAGATGACTCCATTCTACCGAGCGAGAGCTCATTGCATGTTCCTCAGAAACCCAATATACGTCAGATGCACTTTTGTTTTGCTTGTTTTAATTGTTGCAAGGTATAAGCCATGTAACACAGACACCTGATCAATTATCTCATCTGTGCCTCTGGCAAACTAAGAAAATGTTTCCCCGCGTGAGGAAATGGCTCTGCTCCAATTTCATCTCTGTGCATTAACTGGATCCAAACAGAAAAGTAATTTGCATTTGTGGCAGATAGTATCGATAAGAATATTACAATCTAATTTACAAACGACGGAAACGCAATATTGATGTATTTCTCTTACCACACGCACCTCACACCTTTTTGTCAATATGACTACAATTATTCTGGCACGCATGAAGACTGATCACCTTTGCGCATGTGCTGTGTACCTATGAAGGGCCATTGATCTTAGATCTCAGCGAATTTCAAAGACACATTGTGTTACCCAAAGCAAACAATGTAAAATAGGCCCATTAAGGAGTAATGAATCCATCAGAGGGGAATGGATTTGTCTTGAGGCTGGATCAATGGTGCACGAGCATGTGTGTGCGCATGTAGGTATACAGACACTTGAGGCGTGGCCTAGTGATTTATTGCACTTAGCTAGACCATGTTTCACACATTATATCTAAAAATAGGTTAGCTGCAGCTGTGAACAGGTGACCGGTGTTCAAATGGCTCTCAAGTAAGAGTGACAGTGAAGGTCTGCTCACTGACAGATTCTCTTCTCAAGAGCTCATTCCTATCCCAAGTGCATGACATAATGTAAACAAACACTTCTCTCTCCATCTTTACCGTGTGCACATGAGAATTAACTGAAAGCTGCCTCGTCTGTTCGCACCCTCACCATGCGTACCAGATACATTCTCCGCCATGCATATTCATGACATTGATTGGTATGTTCTGAGCGGTTGTGGGGCTACTTTGCTTTCCTTTAATTAGAGTGGAAATGCATGACACAAAAGGGGAATGAATAGAACAACGCGGGGACAGATAGGAATCATTGGCTTTTGTGCCGTGATTCTTCGCACTGAATGGTGAAAGAGTTCTCTTGGTTTAATCACTTTTCCTGTGAATGGAGACAGGTCCCAGGCGTGGAACACCGTTGCCGACGCGGCGTCTTTCTTTGAATAGCCGAGCAGACCTATATTATTGAAATGCTCCATGCAACATTTGATTCGTCACACTTTTTATGTATACAGCTGCCACTTTCCTTTCATTGTGTACGTCTTGCATTGGATGTGCCTTCACTCTTTTACTGCCGCATGCATTGCTTGTTTATGTAGCTAGGAGTGATAAAAAGGACAGCTGTGGAACTCCTTATTTAGAAAAATCTCAATAGAAGGCACTCAGCCCCCTGTCCGATTCATAGTGTTGATTTTAGCGACCTATCTTTTCAAGGCAGCCAGCTATTCCTCCTCATTCTAAACCCAGTGCACTTTTTCAAAAGATGTAAGGGAGAAAGATCACCCTGACTCTGCGCGGTGCCCCCGATTATTCAACCAAATAATGAGAGGAGAATAAGAAAAGGTCAGGATCACTGCATCTTGTTGCTTACTGTCAAACTCTTCAAAGATGTGTTGTTGTAGCGACACAATGTTGTCTTTGTTTTATTCCATCCTTTTGTGTTTGGCCAACGTTGAAATGAGATATCTTGATCGTCTCGTCTTGTTAAATCAATAAATATAAGAGGATAAAAACAACTCTACATCTCTGCCACGCTCTGACCCTAAAGAAATGTTGTCTTTATTCCTTCCACTCTCTCTCATTCTATCTCTAGCAATCATAAGTACTCTCCCTGTCTGCCTCGTTTTTTTTGTCAAAGGAGACTCGCAGACTGCAGGACCATTGTTTACTGCAACCTTTCAGTCTCCCCTGGGCCTGATAACAACCTGAAAAGGGAATAGGATGGCTTTACTAGGGCACTGTCAGCTACTGAGGTTTAATTACACACCGCATAGGCGACTATGCGATTGTAAAAGGTCAGAGGGTAGAAGACCCCCAATCTCACTTGAAATACCGATCTAATCGTTCCTGATCAAAAGAAACCTATGTTTTCAAGAAACGGCTGCAGTTTGGTCATTTTGAGTGTGCCTTGAATTGCAATTACTCTTGATTTCTTTACGGGTCACAATCGGCTGGTATGTGAGGCAATTAGAAAGCTCAACAACAAAGGCTGTGGCATTAAAGAGTGAAGCATCCTACTGTGTGTAGAGTGCTGTGTACAAATGGATCTCTTTCTCCGAAGAATTTAATGATCATTTCAGTAAATGATGCATGGATACTACGCTTTTATGGATTTTCTCATTCAATAGCTCAGTGATTCAAAGGTTGTAAATGTTTATTTAGAGGAGTGATGTGTTTCTTTGAAATGTGTCAAGGTCATGAATATACATTAAGCCTTTACTGATGGAACAACAGGCTACTAAATGACAGTGCAGTAGTCACTTTGACTCCAAATTAAACAATTAAGGCAATTATACATTACACAAGGTGGGGTGTAATTAGAGGATGCCAGCTACTCTTCAAAAAGCCATTTAGCAGCCTGAAGCATCAGAGAAAGACAGGTGCCACTATTGATTTCACATTTTACTCCGATTTTTGTGCTTCTCTGCCAAACAAAATATAACAGATTTAGCGCTGCATCACACACATTGACGTACATTATATTTTCATTCTGTTTGGTAGTTTTGGAATATAGCTAATGATTTTTCACATAACACTCCCAATGTCATATGTTTAACTATGTCTTTAGACATTTTTTATCTGTCTAGGGAGTGATATATTAAGTGACATTTGAGGGCTGTAGATAACAAAAAGTGGGCATTTGAATATGACAGTGCATTTATTATTGGACACTGAAGGTGATGGAGAAATAAATGGGGACATGCTTAAGGTGATAAATACTGTTACTCACCAGCGAGGTCTCTACCAACTCCCAGCGCCAGGCCATCTTTGATCCATAAGACAACGCCATGGTACCCGGGGATAGTGCATGGTAACGTCACAGGCTGGCCTGCCACCACCACTAAGTCCTGGGGCTGCTGGGAAAACATGGCCTCGGCACCTTTGGAAAACAAAGAAAAAGAGACAAGTTAGATTTGATAAAATCCTCAGGAAGAGTGCTAATGCTGCAGCACATTCCCCTAGTGGCCAAACACTGGAACTACAATTTTGGTGTCAGTAGTTTGCCATATCTTTTTCACCACCTAGAATGAACCCTTTAATATCCGTTATTCAAACTATTAGGTCTTAAAAGTTGTAAAATATGCTAAAATCCCATTTAAGAGTTAAGGGTGGCCATGATTGACGGAATTGATTAGGTGCGTGGCTTTATGAATAATAATAATAATAATAACAATAATGATAATATTAATAGATCACATTTGTATAGCACCTTTCGACTTTTTAATGATGACTTGAAGATGTCAAAGGAAAGTGCCATGCTCTATGGATCAAATGGATGCCGAACACCGCTGGCAGATTGCTGAAGGATCACCATGACATTGTTATACTTTTGTTCTCGTGTCAGGCTGTTTTGGCTTCATGGCCCACTGAGTAACTTTCATAGGAATGTACGGGGCCGCATCACCAACGCTGTATCCAGTTCTCTTTATACATCCATGGATTTGACCCATTTAAACCACTACACCATTGCAATATAACAGGGGGAAAAGTACATCACTCAAGACCAAGGAGGGGAATCAATGTGTCTTTACAAACACCTGCTCTCAACATTTCAAGTGTTGCATGATGGGAAAATGATACGAAGTGCACCATATGCACGCATTTCGACCAATTTCCCTCAAACCTCTTGTCAGACTCACGTTGGAAGAACCCTAAAGGGTGACACACAAACGTGGCACATTCTTTCACTATTCATGATACGGAAACAAGATACTGTACACGAATCTGAGGTGTCAGCGCAGCGCCGGGAATGAAGCACGGGCAAAGAGACAGCCGTCACAGCTCGGCTTGGTTCATTTATGAAAGATGTCACTGTACAGATGGGCTGGGCTCTTACACACAACAGCAGATAACATGATCGTGCCTGCCAACACTGCTTTAGTGGCATACATTAACTCCAGCTCACACCCATGTATTCCAACTGTGCAACTGCTATTAGCTGCACTCCTCCACCGTGTGTTCAGACGGAAAGTGGTGTGCAGTGAACTCCATTAGAGGCAGAGGGTGTGTTAATGGGGAGGGGGTACAGTGGCTGGTGTGGGTGGTGTTGTGGATCAGAGTGAAGAGTACAGAGTGGTACTGATGTGTAGTTAGGAACACTGGCAGGCTGCCTGTCAACTAAAGCCTACACACACACATACACACTGACATGCATTCATGCAGGCGCAGTCTGATTCGAGAGCGTGAACTGCAGCAAAGGTTTAAAAGTGTCACTTTCTGCCTCGCACTCTACTCAGACAGTTTTGTGAGCAGCTATTTCTTTTTTTAAACTTCTTAGATCCATTGCTGGGATCAGAATGTCTGCCTCGTTCTTGAACAACGTACTCTCTCTCATTGCTATGTGCAGCGGCACCAACACAGACACACTATTAAGCTTTTTTTCAAACTTAATCATAAGCAAATAAAAAGCTGATAGAAGAATAACATGTAATGAATTACAATAACAAGAGGAACAAAGAAAAAACGGAGAATGTGAAAGCGTATTTTCATTTTACAACATCTTTGTATCATATTGTATGCTTGGTTTTGTATTCAAAGGAAATTACTTATCCTATTGCAGACAAGGAAATTGATTAGCTTTGTTCTACGGTTTCAAAACACACCAGAGAAAAAGATTGTTGTCATACAAGAAACTGATTTTAATTCAGTTGGAGAATGCCATTAGAATCCCCACAAGTCATTTGTCAGCCTTGAAATGAATTGCATGTGATGGATAGCTTGTTAGAGATGTAGGCAGAAGTTTTCATATTGATTCATGCACTCTCCGTCCTCACACCAACACTGCACTACACACAGAAGGAACACACACACCTGCCACATTTTAATATATATCTATTACCAAGCCAACAACAGGGAAAAAATAACATCCTGCATCTCAAAGCATATAATGCATCATATTGAGACTCAACAGCTTCTGCCTGTATAACAAGGCCCTTCATAAGTGTGCATGTATATTGCGGGTAATGCTGGCTAGGTGACACTTTATCTCAGCATAGAGTATGTTTTGCCCTTCAAACCTAGACAGCTTTGTTCGGCACTGACTGTGTTCCCACGTGAGGAGCTTATCTTGGCTGTACTCCGCTACACAGTGAGATGAAGCACGCTAACATATAGACAGCTACTCGACAGATCTCTTGGCATGTTCAGGAAAATCAATGTTTAATGCCAGGGAATCTTGTATCGGCTCAGTCTTGACTGATAACATCAAACGGTTCAGCCTGAGCTGTAATTGATTTAACATTGGAGGGATGTCTTTGTTGCTGCATAATTCCTACAACCTACCTTTGTCCTAGATCTTTTATCCATTCTCATGTGTTAAAAATGTGTTTTCATTTTCAGATATGCTACCTATCATGCAGCTACATATTCACAGAGCATCACCGTATCAGATTGAACATTCTTGGGTGCCATTTAACTTGATGATGTGTCTTGCAATGAGGCATATTTTAGCACATAATTTGCAGTAAGACTTCTCGCTAATTCTGTGTCACACTGCCCTGAAACTGTTGTAAACAAAATCTGACTTCTCAAGCAGCCCCCTCAAGACATTAATTAACTGCAATCGACTGAATCACACACGTGAGACATTACTTATAACTTATCTCGAACGTTGGACAGTACTCCAAGTTTTATAATGTCTTCTGCTGCACTAACGGGTTTTCAAAGTCTAAAAAAATAAAACCTGATATTTTCACCTGGGTGATTTCAGCTTGAGCTAAGGGACGTATTTTAACAACAATTGTGTGTTTGAAGCTACGGGTGTGGTGTTTTCCTACTCACGACATAATCAAGCTGCATTTTTTAAATTGCAGGATTACTTTACCTATACTCAAGACTAAAAGTATGGAAGGACAAAACTGAATGTTTTGTTTCTTTCCGTTAACCGTCAAGTGGGAAATACGTTTTTTTGTGTGTGTTTCTCTTAGTATCCTAAGATACTGTTATGTTTGGCTGTGAAACATTTGTATTATGAAGGGCAGACCATCTATTTGTATTTATTTTGTTTTTTTTAGAAAGGGGCAGGTCACATAAGATTGTATTCTTCTCCCTGCTCCTTTTCGCTCAATGGTGATTTGGTAGAGTCATGTTTTCTTGGCCATTATTGTCCATTTGGTTTTGCATACCATGAGCGGGACAAATACAAATGAAATGAAATGAAAATGAAATGAAAATGAAATGTAAATGAAATGAAAATGAAATGAAAATGAAATGAAAATGAAATGAAAATGAAATGAAAATGAAATGAATGGCTAGAATAACCCTTCAAAAAATACTCGAAAGCAAAGAATGTGTGGCCAGTTTGCTGCTTTGCATAGGAAAACAAACAAACAATCATAACATAAAAACATGGTGTGTATGTACTGTAGTAACAGAAGCCAGCTAATTTGAATTCAGATTCAACGAAGAGGGCTGACACTTTAAGAACAGGTTTTGATGCTTAAAGTCACAGTTTTAGACCTTGAATGTCACTTTAGACTATCTTGATTAGGGATCCTACCTCTGCAGTATATTAAGTATTATCAACGCACAATTTCCTTTAAAGTCTGTACTGTTGCCAGAAGACTGATATTCTAGAATGGCTATTAAAATACACCGGTGATAGAACGAATCAAAGACGTAATTGACACCAGCTTGTACTTGTCACTTGAGCAGTTAAAAATCGACCTCCTTCATTCAATTTAAAGCCTGGCTGAGTCTTTTAAAGGGACACCGCAATAAAGAAATGAGGTGATGTGTTTGAGAATGCTGGGGCTCACATCAAGGTGGCCATATCCATTCATCCTTCCCCTCTGCACCAAATAAATCCCCGTCTTATCTGCCACATTTATCCTTCACTTGGCATCACATCGTTGGGCAAAAAAAAAAGAGTGTCCATCCCTGATCTACCCCTCTACTTCATGCCTGCCAAAGTGACAACCCCATGATTCAACATTATTTTCATAATCAAAATGTCTATGTTAGAGTTAGGAACCTCATTTTAGACTTCATCTCACACAGTAGCATGTGGAGAGGAGCGTGATTGTGCTCAGGTGCCCACAGAGCTACATTAATAATGCTTTATCTCAAATCCTGGGATTGACTCCAGTGCTTGGTAACAGAAAAACAACATAAATGATAAAATGACATTTCGAGACATGCTATTTTGTTGTGAGACAAATGGGCCTTGACTTCAGGGTTAGGTTCTGTAAATGTGTGGGCACACAGAGCAGGAATAAACACCTTTTGTCTGTCGCTAGAGACAGGAGTGCTTTGTGCTCAGCAACAGCCAAACCTCTACTAGAACTTACAAATCTGAACTCATTTTTGCACGTATTGTCTTTGGAAATTGGTGACAATAACAGAGAAATGTTTTAATTCAGAACTTTGGATTTGCTTAATAGAGCAAAAGAAAATGAAGGTCAGCATGTTTGATGGAAGAAAAGTAATTACAAGTTGTTGTTTATTTTAGCAAAACATCCAATTATGATATTAATCTGGATACAGATTGGAACAATGGTCAAATTGCAATTGCAGGGTACATCTTCAAGGATAATAATTGATTCCTCAGAAGACAAACATCTCTGGGTGTTCGGACATTATATAATAAATCCGTGACAAAGTTCAGTTTATAACAGGGAACACACTTTCAAATGCACACATCAAATATAAGAAACATGTTGTTTTACATTTCTATATCCACACATCTTTATATATATTCAGAAAAGGGAATTACAGTGGTGAACCAGACGTCTATGCATCAAATCAAAGGCTATGATTCCTGCTGCGTTTGATTGAATGCCCTGCATTTACAAAGGTGAGGCAGACCTTTGATAAGCACTGCCCAGTTGTTTCAAATGAGGGGGAAAAAAGCCGTATTCACAATGTGGACCAGCACTTTGCATCGCCTAATGTTGTCATTTCACTTCAGATAATTTGTTTACCATTGGACTGCTGCCGCATTTCCACACACTCCAGCTCTATTTTCCCTCAGTGCTAACTGCCCCCAATTTCATCGCTCTTTGCCAATCAGGCCTGGAAATTACCGTTACGGACACACATCCAGCCCACTTCAGAGGAATAATCAGCATGCTGTCTGTGAGGCATGAGGCCACACAGCACCAAAGCTTAGCCCAGGATCATTATCAAAAACTATTACCCCTCTGGCCTGGGCATTTTATACCAGCAATTTAGAAGCACAGGAGGGCTGGAAAATATGGGGGAGTGGGTGAGTTAATCATTGTAGTTTGGTAGCCAATGGCAAACGTTTCTTTTGTATCACATTGCTTTTGGTAGTTGTTATTATTGTATATATTTAGCGAGGGGGAGAGGTTTATTTATATATCTCAAATACTAAGGTACTGTTGCCATAGGTGATGTATGCTCATTGGTTTTGATAAGGGTCTGCATTTAAAGACTGTAGGAACATAGGAATTGCTTGTAGATCCTATTGGAATGGCCACTGGCCACTGGGACTATACTCTATACCCTCCATTAGCAATGCAGGGGCTCCTACTGGTCCATTTGTTAAAAGCACACAGAGCAGATGCACCCCACAGGAGCCAGACAAGTACTTTTTCCAATAGCTCTCTTTCTTTTTTGGCCTTTTCAGAGCTTTGTAAATGAATACTCAACACTTGTAAAAGGAATCCAGCGGTGTCTTTTCTGGCCTCTAGGTTAATAAAAACCCAAATCCTCTGCAATATGGATCTAAACTGCAACTGATACTCGACTATTATACTCCATATTTCCAGCAGACCTCCTACTCCTCTTTGACCTTCATCAGCAGACACTGATTAGTCAAAAGCCCACAACTCCAGCATGCATTCTTTCATTCTCACCGTAGGTCTAATGGCCATGATTTGTGCGCTTTAATTATCTGCAGCATGATCATTAATTTGACACTGTCAGTGAAGCATGCTGATGTGAGATTCATCACTCCATAAATAAACGTGAAATAATGACTTCTATCATGCCTGTGTTTATCACACTCCTATCCATGTTTGTGAAAGTCAATTGGTGATAAGTGCACTCTGGTAAATGTCTGAAAACAGTATTTTGACAAATTGAAAATGGAAGCGAGCACACTTTCAGAGACGTTAAAACTACATTAAATGTGTGTCAGAAACTTGGCAGGAAAATAGCAGTCATGGCCATTGGAAGTCATGCTTCGATCAACTATGTTTTATAATCTAATTTATACACAATATAAATTCAGCAGCAATGGGTCGCCACATAAGTCATCCGATGATTCTGATTATCCTTGATTGATTTACTGCTTGTTAGAGTGTAAAAAGGAAATTAGAGGGTCATTTTTCAATACTTGGCCCATTGAGAAACTGAAACCGTACCCTGGCATATTTCTTATTACACATGTTTACAACACAATGCATGAAACATAGAGCCAATGCACTACAGAAACAGACACACACATTGTAGGCAGTTCTAATCTCAGCGGGCATGCAGACACTAACTCTGCAGATGAAAGTGACTAAATTGTAACTTAGTTCATCTTCCGGCACAGACTGAAAACTCATCTCTTTCGACTCCAATTCGAGCGATAGAACTATTAACAAAGCACTTATATACTAATAAAGGACTGGCTTACCTAAAGCCAGTTGAGTAGCACTTGAAATGTTTTGGCTCTATGAAACCTGATGTACTTATATGATTCTGTTTTCTTCAAGTTTGTATTTTGTTGGTCGAACGCACTTATTGTAAGTCGCTTTGGATAAAAGCGTCACCTAAATGCAATGTAATGTAATGTTGCTGAAATACATCTGTCAAACTCCATGACTGGTACAGCATGTAGTGACAAAGAAAGTAAGTATGCACCCTCAGTCAATGCACAGGGAATGGTTTAAGTACGCTTTTTTATGAACTCAAGTCGTCAAAGATTGCCTTCAGAGTGTTCTGAAAAGAAGAAATTACTTGAGACCACGTGAAGCAAGGTCTACCTTCAGAGGGTGAAGGAACAGCGGGAATGAAAAGGCCTATTTGCCATGATACAGCAGTATTCACTGTAACAATGGATTTTTAAAAAATCTTTTTCTCAGATGCTGTTTTTGGCAAATTTCAAAACTGCTTTCTAAAAGGTTTTTGACGCCCTAGTCCTCCGAGCAGTCAGGCTTTTGTTATATGGGCTACTGCATTCATGTACAAATGTAATCCTCAGATGCAGCTGTCAATGTTACAACAATAGTAACCAATAATGAATATTTCATGAAGCTCTATCAAGCCCATTAGAGGCGGCATGTATTACTATCACTCTGTCGTCCTCATCAGAATGTTCAAATCCTTTTCCCTGCCTGTCCACTTGTAAAACAAACACTGCTGTATGCAGAGTGATAATACGCCAGGCCTATCTCTGCTGTGATGGCTGCCATTATTAGTAAGATTTGTCTGTGGGAATGCAAATTCATGAAGCAGGGAAGATAAACATCAGTGCTGCTGGAAGACGCCCTCTCTCACACTGTGCATTAGTGGAGCATGACAGTTGCCAAGGCATAATCGAGACGGATCGCCTCCGATGATGACTTCTAAAAATTACAAATGGCAACAGCGGGGAAGGCTTTGCAGGCATTCACTTTATCATCAGCTATAAGGCCAGGAGAAGTGAGATTCCATGGGCTCGGATACTGGAGTACCAGGGGCCACAAACTGTTTATTATCCTCCCATGCTGCATCTTTTCTGGTAGTTGTAATAGGTCATCATGGATTCTTACCTTCCTGCATAATCCTGGGGTTCGTTGCATTAACAGGGTTTACGCATGGTCTTAAACTATGCCGGTCTTAACTTAAGCCTGGTCGAGGAGTTACATATATTGATCCATTAAGCCTGGGTACAAATCATATTCAACAAGCAAGCATAAAGCAAAGATCTGAAGGGGGGGACACAACTGTCTGTGTCTGAATATCGTGATAACAATTAAACTGACATTCAATACTATGAAAGCTGTCCTTTAAGAAGCAGAGACTAAAAAAGGTGGTGAAGAAGTGCCAGGTGAGGTGACTGGAAAAACAGAGTGTGTTGTTCAATGCAGACATTTTACACCCAGAAACGATATGAAATGAAAATCTGATACATGCACAGCATTACAAGATATTATTAAAAACTATTGATGCTGTGTTCTCAAATTGTTCTAAAGCCATTTGATGTTGTCTTGGATTTCTACAATCGATAATGATAATTTCATCAGATGCCGTGAATTCCACACAGAGTTCGGCCCTCTCCTCTACACTCCTTTGATGAGAAAGCACTAATGAAATATTGAACGAAATCTGATTTGCGATATGAGTTCGCTTATATTTTTTATGATGGAAAATTGTTTATGGAATATGGCTCACAAGCACCAAAAACACTGCTGGTTTGAAGGTTTATGAGTAAGCAGATCTAGTGTGTACTTTAACAGAGTTGGTGAAGTTTACTGAATGGAAAATAGGATAATACCCAATACTCAATGGTGAGATTGCTGATAGCCACTGCCTTATGTTCTTGTGCCGGCGCCTACACATTAATATCTTTACATCCATGTCCGTGAATTTTTATTTTCTTTGATCCTCCATCGTGTTGCCACAGTGTTGAATTAGCAGATTGTTCCCACTTAAAGGTGGGGTAGGTAAGTTTGAGAAACCGGCTCAAGATACACTTTTTGTTATATTCCATAGAATGCTCTTAACATCCCGATAGCAATGAATATCTGAAGTGCTTTGACAAAAAATCCATAAAAAAATGTCATCTGTGGAAGCCGTAGCTCTGTAAAAAGCACGACCAGTCATCTGAGCCGGCCCGGCTAAAGTAACTGGATGGCCTACCTGCCTGTCAGCCTTCCATCTGTGCACAAACTTATCTCGTGCCCTCATTGGTCATGTGCGCGTTCGTGTGTGTTGGAGGAGGGGCTCTGTCAGGAAGTGGCAGATTTTTTCCGGTTGTGTATTTTTAAATTCTAGCGCACTCCAGCTGGTTTCTCCAAAATGACCTATCCCACGTTTAATCCTAGCAATTTACGCTGCAAGGCAATAGGCATAGTGGAGCTGTAAATCACATCAACCTGCATTGACAAGAATGGACACATTTTGGCTTGTCTTTTTTAGTTTAGTTGGTGTAACAGATGTAAAGTCCAATCTGAAGAGTTGAAAAACTATTTTAGTGTAGGCGTAAAGATCGGTTGTTGCAACAAGTTAACCCTAACCCTAACCCTAACCCTAAAACAACTACTTTATCTTCTTCTGAACTTTTCTGGATAAAAAAGAGACTGCCTTAAACACAAAGGTCTTCAAGGTTGTCAGGCTCTAAGACGTCCAGGTGAATGGAATTCAAAAATATATTATAGTCCATCTTAGTGCATGTTGTGAGCTTTGTCCTGGAATTACAAGACCTCATCTGACCACTGATTGTAATTACTGTTTTAAAGCAGCAACACCCGTGGGCTGGTTTCCAAGGTAACTACAGTTCAGCGATTCAAATTTAGCAACTGAACGCCACATAACCCTCCTCCCCTGGCTGGTATTGATTAAAAAAAGTGTGTGGAAATGGAGCGACTCGCTTTGCAAACTGGACTAGTTTTTTTGAGCATATACTTTTGCATAATGGCAAGCAGGGACATAAAAGAGATGCAAATGAGTGAGGGAGATGGAGAAGAAAATAAGTTTGGGACTTCAGATGGGGACTGATTGAATCGGAAGGGTCCCTTCTGTTTCATTACATTCTTTCTTTCTCAACTTTCAACACTTCATCGCCTCCTGCCTCTTCAGAGCACTCAGTCAATGGGTTATTTCTTTGAATTTTCGTTTTCAGAGCTCAAGGACAGCAGTGCTATTGTCTCTTTGCTGACACGTAAACACTTGAGCGTTTACCGAGAGTGCGGT